>NC_058404.1:44361896-44473189 GCF_002201575.2 Neomonachus schauinslandi
CACCACCACCACCACCACCACCATCATCACCACCGCCACCATCATCACCACCGCCACCATCACCACCACCATCACTGGGACAGTTTCAGCCCCACAGGATGGATGGAGGACAGGGGCTCAAGAGACTTGGCTGGCTTCTCTGGTTTTGTGGCTGTCACTGGTTTTATGGAGGAAAAGACACCACCCCCATATCCTTAGCTTTTCTGCTGCTTCTATCCTTTCCCTCAATTTTTCATGGAAACGAAGCATTTAGAACTATGATCAAGCCTGTTTCTTTGAAGGGCAGGAAACTGAAGCCCAGAAATGTGAAGCAGCCTCGCCAACAGCCACACAGCCTGTTCCTGGTGGAATCGAGAGGACTTCTGAGTCAGCCGTGGCGACGTGGCTGGTGCTATCCACACCCAGGCAGCCCCCGAGGGATGAGAGAGCAGGAGAAGCCTGGCAAGAGCTCCACTGGTTGAAGCATAGTACAAGTCTCTCCTTCCTGGCCTTGCAGATCCAAGGTTGGGGTGGTGTTGGGGAATATGCCACGGCTTTTCATCTGTGCAGATGGTGATGTCACCGTGCCTGGCTCTTCCTCAGGGGTCTGGGGCGAGGGACAGGAGGAGGAAATGGTAGGAAATGGAAGGCAGCTGATGGTTTTGGGGCTATGAAAGTGTACCAATCATATCCTTTTATTCTATATTCTGATGATTTGACATCTTGGGGTCTCATAGACCCTGGGGGGACTGCCCCTCCCAGGGCTAGCTAATTCCTGAGAGCAGAGCATCTGTTTCATATGCTAACCAACCAAAGAGAGCCCTTACCCCTCAACCACCTCCTTTATCACACTCTGGGCCACTATCCCCTACCCTAATCTCCCCAGGGCCAGGTAGAGATGACTTGGGTTGGGCCCTATGCCCCAGAGCCTGCTAAAATTATCCAAACTAGTCAGTTTGAATAGTTTACTGTTTACTCCTCCTTACCCAACCCTTCTACAATAAAGGCTTCTCATTTGCATTAACCCCCTCACTCCTTCCCTTTGCCTCCTGATGGACTCTGTTGCTTTCCTGTGTGGCCCTGTGTGGCCTGCCATGCCTTCTGTCTCTAGGAATGTGTAAGTACAAAAACTCCTTCATTCATGACAGTCATTTCTGTGTCTGTGTCTTATTCCATCTGCTAAAAGCAAATCCCAGGCACCCTTAAAACAATGAGGGCATCCGTACCAAGCAGGGATTAAGATGTTTATTTAAAGGCTCAGAAATTCAAGACATGGAAATTCCTTATCATACCTTAATGATATCCTTGATCTAAACCCTTTCTGATGTGGGATCACCCCTGAGAGTCCCTTCACTCTTTCATGTTGAAATTACTCTGAATAGTGTTTGTCACCATCGCCACTGTCTGCTCCACATGCACCCCCTGAACACACCCAGATGACTCTTCCAATACTGGCCGCTCAAAAGTTGACACCAGCGACCTCACTGTGCCCCGTGGTCTACGACCAGATCTCACATCCCCAGCCCTGCATTTCTCTCCAAGGAAGACTGTATCTGCAGACTTAAAAAAAAAAAAAAAAAGTTGAGATGAAGATGGCACAAAATTAGTTCCTTCGACAGACAAATTTGCTCCTGAAACACTCTGCCAACCTGCTAATGAGTCGTCTTGAACCTTGCGCGGTGTTACCTCTAATTTTGCAGCCTGCTAGGATTTGAGTTCTGTGGACAGCCTCACATTTGGTTTGGAATTATAGGCTGAATTGCTGCTCACTCCTATTATTGTGCTGTCAATCTTGTATTAGCACATTATAATATGGTACACTGCATGCATCTGTTCTGTATATCACGGGCCCTCATTGTCATTTGTTGAATCATTTCATCTTATATGATTGTTAAGCAATTATTTCATCTCGGGCGGCTTAGGTTTTGATTACTGTATACTATTTATGGGGAATACAAAAAGAGGGGCAAACTCCACCATCAGCCAATTTCACCAGTTCTCAGCTCTGGTGTTCACAAATGTTTATGTTGAAGTGCAAAGGTGTCCCTGACACCTGGACATATGCCCTTGAATCTGAGTAGGGAGCTGGGGAAGGGGATTGAGTAGACATATCTTGGCTCAAGGGCTAAAGAGACAAGTTTGGAGACAATGGAAGAGGCATGTGGAAAGTGTCCCTCTGTTTCCCATCACTGGCAGAAAGAGCTCACACACAGATCTTAAACGCAAGGGCCTCTCTAAAATGCATATGGAATGCACGTTGTTCCACCACCTAGTTAAGAGCAGTTATGAAGGTTGAAGAGCTGCTATCTGAGATTCATAGCCCAAATCTGTGAGATAGGCCCTCCTAATTAACAAGACAAGGAAGACTAGGGAGTTGCTAAAGCTACCTGGCAGGGCTTAGAGCCTGCTGTCACCACCACCGATGACAACATTTCCTTCTCTGCAGAGCCTATTATAATGTCAGGACGTGCATTCCAGTGGGATGGGAGAGTGCACTGGCTATTAAGGGGAAGCAAGTGCAAATCATGGACAAGGCTCCAGCTGGGAGGTTAATCAAGGAAGAGCCAACTGATGAGATTCACTCTCCGTTCACAACTCTTGAGGACATCAGGAGAGGGAGGAGGGAGAAGGTCAGCATCCATTCCAAGGGTAGCATCTGTCCCCTTGACTTGGACTTCCCCCCAAAGTCCCAAGTGCTTTCTGACTTCCTTTTTACTCTTCTGAGCATGTTTCTCACTGTCCCCAGCCTTCACATAACCAGTTCAAATCCACACCATCTCCATATTCTCCTGATGTCTCTCCTTAATTTTGCTGCATCCTCCAATGTGGATTTTTGCCTCCATGTCTTGCCTCATCCTATCCTTCCCCTGCCATGCCTGAAAAGCCTCCTCCTTTTCTCTCTGCTCACACAAGTTCTACCCATCCTTTTCCAGAAAGCCCTACCCTGCAGTGCTATCTCTGTCCTGAGTCACAGCAACATTTACTGTTAGATAATTTTCAGGTTGCATCTAACAGAGTTCACTGCACTCTCCCAAATGAAGTGGACACTTTTTCTCTTCTCACTTCTTGGAAGTGAGAATGTAATATTATATGTCTTTGCACATGGTGGCGCATTGGGCAAAGTGAGTGAAGATTGAGATAATAGTGAAACCAGATACTACCTGCCCCTAGGATATGTGCGCCATCTTGCTTGATGCTAATCAGTAAGATAGCCCTTGCTTATTGAGAGCTTGTGAAAGCTGAGTACCTTATGTGGATCATCTCATTTAATTTCCCATCTCATTCAATTTCCTCGAGGAAAGCGAGGCTTAGTGAGGTTAGGTGACTTGCTCAGGGCCCACAGAGAACTAGAATTCAATCCTAGTCCAGGTCTGGCTGACTCCAGCACCCTCCCTTTTCCTTTGAGATCAAACACAAAAATCAGGCCCTGACTGGTCTTTTCCACAAGATGGGCGCTGAGCTCAGCTACTCTAGCTGCCAGTCTGTTGGTCCACTTCCCCATCTATAGGTTCGGGACACAACTCTGACTCCTCTCTACTCTTCCAGGAAGCTGACACTTGCCTTTTCACTGACGTGAACTCTTCACTGAAGCCCAACTCTTTAGTCTCAGGGTTAAACAAACAAACAAATAAAAACTCTAAAGGTGCCTTTCTTAGAAGGCCATGGGGCAGTCACTGGCTTCTGCAACAGAGCTACTATCGAAGCTGTTCTGGCCAAGGTTACTATGACTTTTTGAATGAAGTCAGGACTCACACAGCCTAATGAATACTCCTTGGTGGTGTTCACCTGGAGGTCCTCGGGAGAAGTCAGCCCTGTGTCCCAGGCACACGACCAGGGCACAAGAGTGTGGGAACACCCACGTTTGGGAATTGCTTTTTGCACCAGCTAATGGGTCACTCCAAGAATCTACCTCATTACTTCCTAGGCACGTATCATGTGAGGACTTGAATTTATCATCCCTTCTTAGGAGTTAGGCTTGCTTCTCTTCTGTGATCTTTAAGCATCATTAACATGGAATTACAGGTTAAGGAGGGAAGTTGTATTTATTTGTTGATCCACTCACTCATCCACTTATTTGTCAATCATTTCTTTAATAACAAAGCCCTTACTAGACAAACACAGACTCTGCTGTAAATGGGCTCTGGGGTCAGGTGCCAGCACTGGGTACTTCTGCACTTTATAGAGAGACATGTAGACCTGATCAGAAGTAGCCACCACTGTGGGCTTCGACACAGCACCTGGCCATTGGGTGTGAGGCAGCGAGGCTTCCTGATCAATAATCTGGCTACATTTCCCCCTTCTCTGACTGCAAGTTGCCACATTTCTGGAATAGACAAAAGACAATTCCTAAATCCAGGCTGGTTATCGGGAGGCCACTTAATGTAGCCCATAGCTGTTTGAATTTGGCCCTCAATTTCATAGCATCTGATCACTCTATCAGTTGGCAGCTGGGGACCTTGAGGGATTCTTAAATTTCCTGACCCCAGACTTTCTCATCATGGAATTGTAAGGGAATGGAAATCATGGTACAAATTTAGCACATCTGAAGTCTGGGGTGTCAGGTCAAGGCCAAGATGCAGGGGCAGGAAGGATGTGACCCTTTTCCATTCTGAGCCATACAGGGCCCTGACACTTGGCAGCCCTTGGGCAAGGCTGCAGCCCCCAAACAGTGTGCCTGCCCCAGAACCATGGCCTGGTGGGGGCATTGACCACTCTGCTCTAGTGCTCCTCACCCAGCAGCAACAGCAACAGGGACAGTGACAGAAATCTGAGATGGGAGGGGTGAGTGGTACACCTGGTTAAGAGCCTGGGGGAAAAGGGATGCTCATCTTCCAGGCTCAAAAATGACTTGATTTGATTTGGAGTCCCAAGATCTGAGTTTGACTTCTTTGGGTGAGTTGGCATAGCTATGCAGTGGAAATGATATTCCTACTACTCAGGATGATTGCAATCAGGGCTTTGGGGAGAGAAGTGCCTTTCTCTGAGGAAAGAGGGAGAGCAAAGGGGGGTTCATGGGAGTGAGAAACAGAAGGAGGGAAAGGCTGGACCGTCTGAACCCACAGAAGCCCCTTCAAAACCCAGAATAACAGTAAGGAAACTGAGGGTAGGAGGGTGGGCTTTAGGGAGAGACCCCAGCCTTCATCAAGAGAAGATGCTTCTCCTTTCTCCCTCCTGCTCTAAGGCCCTGGGGAGTTCAGAGTTTAGGGAGATGATAAGTGGGAGAGAAAATTAAAGGCAAGAAAAGTCTAAGGAATTCGTCAAAGCACAGCCAGGCGAACAGAACCCTGAAAAAAGGAGGTAAAAGGTAATGCCGTAAATTATAGCTTAAAAGCCTCGTTTTGGGCAAATTGCTTTTTAACAAGCAGACAAGCTCTATCAATAGCATCTACCGTATGTTTTTATAAAGTGCAGAAATATGTTTTTAAAAGGCCAGTAAACAAAGTTCCTATCGATTTGAACTCAAGTGTAATCTGTTTTTCTGTCTGCCACCAACACTGGTAATAAAGCAGAATCATGTAATACGGTATTTCAGGTAATGTGACTATACATCACTGCAGGGACGCTCTGCTCTGCAGCGATCTATCATTTTCTATTGGTATTGCTTAGCTGCAGAATTTATAAACTTGCTTCAAATTGATGCGATGTTCAATTTTCTTTTCCAATTTATTTTTGGTTGAGCCAAGCAATATTGAAGTCTCTGAGCAAGCCACTGAGCACTACCAGATGTTACCTGGAAGACCTCATGCTCCTTGAGAGGAGTGAGGAGACATAAGCCAGCACTCACCACCCTTCACAGACAGGGAGAGGGAAGGCCATGGAAGTAGATGTGCATGGACAAGAGGCCTCCTGGCCTGGGGGACCCAGCAACAGTTGTGCTCTAGAGCATCCAGAGGCTGAAGGGTGGAGGGCAAGAGGACATCTAGCAGAGAAGCTGTAGCAGTGAGTGCTCTAGAGTCTGGGAATTTTGCTAAGATGTAGATGCTAATTTAGCAGGTCTGGATGAGGCCTGAGACTGCATTTCTAACCAGCCGCCAGGGGTTGCCAACGTGGCTAGTTCATGGGCCACACTTTGGGTAGCAAGTCTCCAGACCAGGAGCATCCTCGAGACATAGAGTCACAAATCTCAGAGCTGGAAAAGACCCCCAGACAAAGACCCAAGAAGTAATCTGATTGATTCCCCGATCTTCTTATGGGGACCATATCATTAGCTCTATCTTTCCGATTCCCTGTTTCCTCCTCTGTGCTTTGGTACACTGTGGTGTCGTTGTGGTTCTACTCACTATCTCACAGGGAGTGCCTAAAGACCACTCATGTTTGGAGACCGCTGGGCAGATGCCAGGAAGCAGTGCAGTGTGGTGGAGAGGGTGAGTGTGGCATTAGATAGGATGGGTTTGGATTCTGATTTCACCATTTACTGACAAGCAGGCTTCATCTTAGGCAAATGACTTTACCTCCTGGAGCCCCAGCCTCTTAATCTGACTTGGGACTAAAGTTGTTTCCTCAAGATCTACCCTCTCATTAAATGCAATAACATATACAGAGAGCTTGGTACCACCAGATGTTTAAGAAGGACCAGCTTCCTTTGTATTTATTCAGAGTGCACTTGCCAAATAGATGAATGAATGAATACTTTGGAGGCAGCCGAGACAAACAAAGTATAAGTGGATCATACTAGATCATGTAGTAGAAAGAAGCCAGGGCAAAAGGCTGGGTAGGAAGGATGTAGCCTGGCTCCTCCTGCTTTCTATGATACCCCCACCTGTTGGCTCCCATATCCTCACCTCCCTCCAATGAAACTCAAGTCACAAATGCATGAAATACTCGTTTTGGCCTCTTGGTCTGGCGTGAATTGTTGACCACCCAGAGAGTAATGCCGCTTGGGGAATGAGGAGTCTGGCTGTAGGGGTGATAATATGGTTAGGCATGGTACTGCCTCTAGCATATTGTGGGATGTTCCTTATGTAGTGTTCAAGGTTATGGAGGCGAGTGTTGGAGTTATTTTGAGAGCAGTCTCAGAAAGATAACGAAGGCCCTTAGTAAAGCCCAGTTCAGTGGACCTGCTTCACAGTGCTGGGAAGGGGTGAGGCTGGATTACAGTTAGGTCTTTTGAGCCCTATCCACCATCTTTCTACCATACATCACAGGATCCTTCATATCTTAAGAAACCAAGAAAGGAGAAAGTAGAGGGGCTAAGGGTCATACTTAATTAAACCAACTTATGAGAAATGAAAATTTAGTAGTCAGCCTTAGTGCTAAAATATATGAAATAATTTTCCAAGTAATATCTCTTACTTGGTTATGTTTTTTTAAGTTATAGTAAAATGCATCTAACATAAAATTGATCATCTTAACTCTTTTTTTAGAGAGAGCGCAAGCGAACACTTGAGAGCACGTGTGAGGGGGGGCGGGGGTGGGGGGGAAGGGAGGGGCTGAGGGAAAGGGAGAGAGGGAATCTTAAGCAGGCTCCACATTCAGCACAGAGCACCACATGGGGCTCGATCTCACAACCCTGAGATCATGACCTGAGCCGAAATCAAGAGTCAGATGCTTAACCGACTGAGCCACCCAGGTAACCCTCCCTATCATCTTAACTCTTTTTAAGTAGACAGTCCAGTAGTTTTAGTACATATACTTTGTTGTGCAACCAATTTCCAGAACTCTTCATTTTGCAAAACAGGAACTCCTTGCCAATTAAATAACCGCTGCCTGTTCTCCCCTCTCCCAGCCCCTGGCAACCGCCATTCTACTTCCTGTCTCTATGCATTTGACTACTCCAAGTACCTCATAAAAGTGGAGTCACACAGTATTTGTCTTTTTGTGTCTGGCTTATTTCACTTAGTATAATGTACTCCAGATTCAACCATGTTGTAGCCTGGGTCAGAATTTCCTTCCTTTTTAAGGCTGAATAATATTCCTCTGTATGTCTACACCACATTGTCTTCACCCATTCAGCTGTCAATGGATACTTGGGTCTTTTCTACATTTTGGCTGTTGTAGATATTACTGTTCACATTGGGTATACAAATATCTCTTTGCTACCTGCTTTCAGTTCTTTTGGATACATATTCAGAAGTGGAATTCCTGGGCCATATGGTAATTTTATTCTTAAGTTTTTGTGGAACTCACCATACTGTTTTCCATAGCAGCCGCACCATTTCACATTCCCACCAACAATGTGCAAGAGTTACAATTTTTCCACATCCTTGCCAACACTTGTTCTTTTCTTTCCTTTTTTTTTTTTTTTTATAGTAGCCATTCCAATGGACTTGTGGTGGCATCACATTGTGGTTTTGATTTGCATTTACCTGATGATTGGTGATGTTGAGCATCTTTTCATGTGCTTGTTGGCCATTTGCATATCTTGGGGAAAATGTTTAAGTCCTTTTCCCGTTTTTAAAATTGGATTATTTTTTGTTGTTCTTGAGCTATAGGAGTTCTTTATATATTCTGGATATTAATCTTTCATCAGATATACAATATGCAAATATTTACTCATTCTGTAGGTTGCCTTCTTACTCTGTTCTTACTGTGATACTTTGACATAATTAAAAATTTTTGATATAGTTAATTTGTCCATTTTTTCTTTTGTTGCCTATGCTACTTATGTCATAGCCAAGAAATCATCACCAAATCCAATGTCATGAAATTTCCCCCTATGTTTACTTCTACGAGTTTTGTAGGTTTAGCTCTTATGTTTAGGTTATTGGCCCATTTGAGTTAATTTTTGTATATGGTGTGAGGTATGGGTCCTAGGTTACATTTTAATGCAGATTTTTTTTTTCTTATTATCACTATGACTATGGCAATAAAATAGCAGTCTCAAATTCCAAAATTTAGGAGGTGGCATTTTGCCAAAGAGTAGCAAGAACATTAACAAGAATAAAATAGGTCATGTGACCGGGTCCACATTTCCTAGATTAAGTTTCTGCAGTTTTGGATGTTTCTTTTTTCTCCATTACAGGAGTTTGTTTTTATTATGACTCACAAGTGTATTACCTTGGATAAGCCACTTACCTCTCTGAGCCTCAGTTTCCTAATAAATAAGCTGGAGATAATAATATCTCAGCCTCCTAGGACTGTGGTGACTAGATGAGATTCAGGTATAGAATATGTGCTCAAGTAATGTTGGTTTCTGCTACACTCAGTGCCTTCACCTGGAACATTCTGCCCTTTCTTATTCATGGCAATACCAAGTAAACATCAAGTGGCTTAAAGGCTCGTCTCTTCCAGAAATGCTTCCTTGACTCAGGCTATTCATTCTAGGCTTCCTTTCCTTTGTCTGTCCTTGGCACATAGGGTGACGCTTTTGTTTTCCCTGACTTATAATAAGCCAAACCAAGAGAGGAAGCCTGTGTTCTGCTTCTAAAATTGGTCCTGACATCTGAAACTAATGATGTACTGTATGTTGGCTAATTGAATTTAAATAAAAAAATAAAATAAAAAATAAATAATATTGGTCTTGACAGGCAGTGGGTGATCAAACTAGAGAGTGTATGCTGGCAGGCAGTATGCTTCAATGGGTTAAGTGAAGGCTGAGGAGCCCAGAAGATTCCAGGCTGAGTGATGGCTAAACGCCAGTTTGATGTGGATTTAAAGCAAATTCAAATTTCTTGGGCTTCGGTTTTCATAGCTTGAAAATGGGCATGATAATACACTATTGTGACATTAATGAAATCGATAGTTTCAAAAACTACTGACACAATTCGCTTTGCAGAGGCAAAGATAATAATAATAATAAATAAATAAATAATTTAATATGGTGGTCACCTCAGGAATTCTTAACTTTTAAAAATCACAAAGCCCTAAACAGAATGAAAAAAAAAGCATGGACTCCAGAAAACACTTTGCAGAAGTAAATTTGCAAATAATTTAGGGCATTTATGGCTTCCCTAAAGCCTATCTATGATCTCCAGACTATAGACAAACCCCCGGATAAGGGCTCTACTCTGTACAACTGAGCATACCAGCAATAAAATACCTGCTATGTGTTCCTCCTGCCTTAGGGTTTGCTTTTTTCCTTCCCATTCCCTATTCAGTCAAGCTTGGTACTTACATCAGGTTGCCAATTCCCACTGTCACTGTTTGAAGATGGGACTAGGAAATTATCGATAAAACTGTCACCCTGATGGATGTGGCAGTAGATGGCTGTCTCTGCTTGTGCTGTCACCAGCTGAGGACTTGGGGATCACCCATGGTGATCCAGTGTTGAGGGGTAGCTTCATAGATCTTGGGAGAGAGATGCAGTGACAGAGACATTCATATTTACCGTTCTCAAGTCTAGTCACTGATTCACGGGAACTGAGAGGCTCCTGAGAGGTGGTGGCAGCTTTCTGATCACTGGGTGTAGTAGCTGTCATGTGCTTTTGAAGCCAACAGCTCTAGCAGCAGCTTCCTGATTACCTGGCTTCCTCACTGGGGTAGAAAACGCAGCTCCTCTGGTAGACCAGTTGGGTGGTTTTAGTCCTGAGAGAGTCATTCCTGGAGGCCCAAACTAGAGCCTACTCCTCTAGCCCAGCTAACAATTTTGTAAGTAGTGCCTTTCCTGTATTAAGTACTTTCCTGCTTAAAATAGCTACAGTATAGTTCCAATTTTCTGCAACTAAACGCTGACTGACAGTGCTTTGGGATGGAAGAGGTTGCAGGCAGTAGATCCTCATATTTGGGGGTGGTTACTGCCTGGTCCAGTTTGAAGACAGATAAAAGTCATCTGCTTCCAGCCAAGATGGGGTAACAGGAGCAGATTCACCCTACGACCTGAGACAACTAAACAGCTAAACAAAGCATGTGAAACAGTGGTTTTCAGACTTTGGACATCAGGCAGTGCAGGGCAGTGATCAGTGAGAGAGGGGAAACAATGAGGAGAATCGACAATTACCCACATTACCGCCTAGACCGAGTTTCCAGGCTGCACTGCAGGGAGTGGGGCCAGGTGGAGCCTGATGGTCACTCTGAGCTGAGGACACTGAGCTGGAGGTCCAAGGAGGTCAAGTTGCCTGGAATTCAGAGGGAAGAGAGAGAGAGAGAGAACTGTGCAGAGAGAAACCTCTGGAAATTGCAGAGCATCCTCCTTGATTAGTTGAGTACTGATGAGCACATGAATGTGAAGAAATGACCTGACACCAGGGAAGGAACTCCCAAAAGGAACAGAGGGAAACATCTTCAGGGATCACACAGACCTAAGAACAGTTTGTATTCCTACCAGCTACAGTAAACAACAGCAAACCCCACCCCTACCCCCCCAAAATAACCTTGTAATTCATAAGGCAGCAGGTAGAACACTCAGCAGGGGGGCAAATCAGCTCTAGAAAAAGGCTGCTCTGGTCCCACCTAACAAAGCTTAAAAACAAGCCTTAGAAGGATCAGACTGTTTTAAATGAACCTAACTACATCCCAGAACAAAGCTCAAGAATATTTATAAGAATATGAAATATCTCACATGCAACAAAGTAAAAATTCACAATGTTTGGCAACTAAAAAAAAAAAAAAATTACCAGATATGCAAAGAAGCAAAAAATAGAAACCGTAATGAGGACAAGAATCAATCAATAGAAACAGATCCAGAAATGACACAGATGATAGAAGTAGTAGACAAAGACATTAAAGCAGTTATTATAACTATATTCCATATGTTCAAGAAGGTAGGGATGCTTAAATACCCTAAAAGAGATGGAATCTTTTTAAAAATTCATATTGAATTTGAAGAGCTAAAAAAGTGTAATGTCTGAGATGAAAAATACATTGGATGAGGTCAACAGAAGACTATCGCACAGGATAACCTATTAGTGAACTGGAAGACACAGCAACAGAAACTATCCAAAATGAAACACAGGGAGAAAAAAGACTGGGGAAAAAACCCAGAATGGCACGTCAAAGAGTGTGGTACATCTTTAAGTAGCTAAATATAGGGGTAACTAGAGTCCTTTGAAGGGAGTGGGGGAGGCAGAAAAAAGAAGAAATCATGGTTGAAAATTTCCAAATTTGATGTGAACTGTAAACCACAGATCCAAGAAGCCCAGCAAAAGAAATGCCAAGCAGAAGAAAAATGAGGGAAGCTACACCAAAGGCACATCACATCAAATTGCTCAAAATCAGTGATGGAGATGCGCAACAGGCTACATTATAAAATGTGACGTTGGTGGCCCATGGCATACAGTAGCAAAAGATTCTTAATTATCAAGTGTGGTTGCCTAGAATGAAATGCCCATTAAAGATAAGTGTCTGATTGGCAGAGTTGCATGATAGTTGATTATGTTGGGAATGATGAATACACAGAGTGGAATAAGATGGCTTCTTCTGCTTGATATGGAAAAAAAAAAAAAAAAAAAAACAGACAAACAAACTTGGGGTTTAAATTCTTGACTCAAGGCATAATCAGAAGACCAGGGAACATTTATGACTTCCTGGAAAGAACCTGTGGGAAAAAACCAAAACAGAATGGTACATCAGTGAGCTGTGGGAAATCTTCAAGTAGCCTGTAGCTTCAGTGCCAACAAAACAAATCACACGTGAACTCTGATTCTGCAGGTTGCTGAGTTACAACCTAAGTTCATAGACTCATCAAGTCTCTTCAGGGAGAGAGACTTGAGGAAAAATTGGAACCCTGTGATTTGGGATGCATGATTCAGATGGCTGAAGCTCAGACCCAACTCAGCCTCCCTTTCCAGCAGAAGCCACCCCTTCTTCTATGCCTGGTAAGGCTGATCTTACCTTGCAAGAGAAGAGCTGTTCTTTTTTTTTTTTTTTCAAAGATTTTATTTATTTTTTGACAGAGAGAGAGACAGCGAGAGAGGAAACACAAGCAGAGGAGGGAGTGGGAGAGGGAGAAGCAGGCTTCCTGCCGAGCAGGGAGCCCAATGTGGGGCTCGATCCCAGGACCCGGGGATCATGACCTGAGCCGAAGGCAGACACTTAACGACTGAGCCACTCAGGCGCCCCGAGAATAGCTGTTCTTGATGCCCACACAGACCACCCCTCATTGCTACAGACCTATCCTAGAGTCAGATCTCAGCATACCTCACAGAGACAAGTATAAAGTCTGATCCCAAAACAGCAGACTTCCACACCCAAATAATTGGCATTTGTTTTCTTTTATTTATTGGCAGAGATCTGAGAAAGATATGTTATCTCAGAAACCTGAGAAATATACTATATATATTAAGATCTAGATCAGAGGAAAGAAGATAACCTGAGATCGGACCAGCTTGATTAATATGGATTCTAGATCCAAAGTGCTAGCTAGATCATCTGGGTGTGTGTCTGTTTGCTCAGTGTGTTCCCTGATGAGAGCTGAACTCAATGGTATCCTATACTAACTAAAATTGAGGTGATGGAAATTCCCTGATATAACATAAAGGAAAGAACCCAAATATCTAGAGAACTATAGAAATGTTGGGGTAGGCTAACACATTGGCCCCCTTGTGTATTCTCTAACTCTGTCCCGAGAACATATTTCCTTCCTGAGTATTTAGGAATACTTTGGTGAGGGGATACCAGCGCTATTTTTTTCTTTGGTTGTCTTCAGAGTTTCTCTTTACTGTTGGTTTCAACAGTTTGATCATGATACGTCTAGATGTTGCTTTGTTGTTGTTGTTGTTTTTAATCCTGATTACAGCTGAGCTTCTTGGATCTATTAGTTTTGAAAAATTCTTGGCCATCATCTCTTCAAACATTTCTTCTGCTCTGCTCTTTCTGTATTTTATTTCTGGGACTCCAACTATATGTAGGTTAAACCATTTTCTATTCTGCCACAATTCTCGGATGCTCTCTTGTGTCCCTTACCCTTCTTCTCTCTCTTTATGTGTGTTTAGATAATTTCTATCTATCTATCTTCAAGTTCATGGATTCTTTCACCAGTTATGTCCAATTTGTTGATGAAGCTCATCCTAAGTTCCATTTCAGAAACCTGTCTAGTTTTCCTTGATAGAGGTTCTGCCTTTTTTTGTGAGATTGCCCCAGAGGGCATGAGACCTAGCCCTGAGCCCCAACCTAGGGCACGAGCCCTGCTCCCCATGGGCAGATTTCCTCATGCCAGTCTGCTTGCCTGAGCCCCCAGTTACTGCCTATTGAGTGCTCCCTCTGCCCTGGGCAGGTCTGACGTGTGGTGTAAGACAGCTGCCTTAGATTTGCTGGTAATGTAGTTGGGGAGATAAGACATGTTTGCAAGACATCACATCCTGCCATAGAGTGAGATTAATGCTCTCAGAATGCAGAGTGATGCGGGAGCCCAGAGGAGGACTATGTGTAATTCTGGGGGAAAAAGATAGGAGTTGAGTTTTAGAAAACCACAGTCATAGTCCAAGTGTGGTATAATGAAGGTCTGAATTAGTGTGAAGCACAGGTCAGAGCTAACACCCATTAACAGAAATTTGCCCCTGCTTACCTATCAATTCATATCCCATGGTTTAATTACCTGATGGCTGCAGCATCAGTGGGGACGTTATCTGGGTTCCATCCTGCTTGCTGGAGTACCTTCAGTCTAAGCGGAGTCTCCCCTGATCTCCTTCCATCATCCAAACGATCAGTTTCTTTCCACCCTTCCCGCCATGGGCTTCCTGGGGCTGACTCAGGTGCACTCCTACACTAACTTCCCTGACATTTTGTCCAGTGAGATTTTTCTAGCTCTAGATACCTAAGAACAGGACCACATCACCCATTTCATTTCTCATCCCTGCACCTGTCCTTGGCCTCTCTATTCTTGTTCAGGCTGAAGCTCAGAAATTAATAAGACTCTCCCAACCTACTGTGTTCATTGGTAGAACCAGCATTTCACAGAAGTTAGAAAACGACAATTTATGATGGGGCAGTATTTCAGAAGCGTGAAATGCCTCAACCATCTTGCCATCAGATATATGAAGCCCCCAAATCCACAATTAGTGTCTCTTTTGTTTAGCACAGTAGCTCTAAACTTAAATTGATGCATAGTATATGATGATTCTTTCTCTTTTTTTCTCTACATACATACATATGTATACATATATATATACATACACATATATATGTATACAGTTTCATGTATATGTAAAATTATATATATGTATATAGGGAGATCTGTATAGATAGATATAAATATATACATAGCTAAATCAAATATCCCAATGTACTAAATATATTAGTATATATTTATATATAAGTACACATATTAAATATACTAAAGCTTAATGTAGACACTGATATAGGAAGGAAATGATTTAAGAAAGACTTAAGGGCACCTGGGTGGCTCAGTCGGTTAAGTGTCTGCCTCCGGCTCAGGTCATGGTCCCGGAGTCCTGGGATCGAGTCCTGCATTGGGCTCCCTGCTCAGCAGGGAGTCTGCTTCTCCCTCTGACCCTCCCCCATCTTGTGCTCCCTCTCTCACTCTCTCTCTCAAATAAATAGATAAAATCCTTAAAAAAAGACTTCAGAAAAGTATGGGAAAAACTTAAAATTGAGTAAATTCCATATTTGTTCTGCTAATTGAAAAAATATAGCTTTTCCCCCCTCTTCCTCCACCTCTTTCTTCCCTTTTCTTTCTCCTTCTTCTTTTAATTTAAGACTGTTCAGTCTCTTAGCATGCAAAGTCCCTTGGGGCAGATAACATTTTAAGCTGCTATCAGTCACCACACTGGGATGTGTTGAGAAGAACAGACATAGATGGAAATAGGAGTGGGGGCGGGGGTGGGGGCAGAAAAGGAAGAGGATGCTGCCATGTTCAAGGGGGAAAGGACACGGTATGTGGAGGGTCGAGGTACCAAAGACAAGCTGTCTATGCCATAATTTTAGCCAGGTGTATCTTGTCCACTTAACTCTCAAGAATTAGCTCTCTAGTTTTACTACACATAAAAATATCCCAAGTATTTTGTTTTTCTTATTCAAACCTTCCAACAACCCTATGAGATGGTGTTATTAATCTTGTTCTATAGTTGAGAAGACTGTGGCTTGGAGAGGTAGACTTTCAGATCTACTTCTATCTCCAGCCTAGACCTCTGCCTTGAACATCAAACTCATATATAAACACTCTCAACACTTCTCCCTGGATGTCTGATAACACCACACTCAGCATGTCCAGATCCTGAGCTCTTGCACACACCCCGCTGAGTCTTTGCCATCTGCTATGGACTAAATGTTTGTATTCCCCACCCCATTCATATGTTGAAGCCCTAACCCCTAATGTGATAGTATTTAGAGATGGGGCCTGCAGAAGTTAATACAGTTTAGATAAGGTCATGAGGGTGGGGACCTCATGATGTTATTAACGCCCTTATAAGAGACCCCAGGGAGCTCTCTCTCTATGTCTCTCTCTTCCACACGAAGACATGGAGAAAAGGCAGCTGTCTGTAAGGGAAGAGAGCTCTCACCAGAAACTGACTTGGCTAGCACCTTGATCCTGCATTTCTGATTTCCAGAACTGCAAGAATAAACTTCCGTTAAGTCACCCAGTCTATGGCATTTTGTTATGGCCGCCTGAGCAGAAAATGATAACTCTATCCTCCCAGCCATCAAATTGTTCAATGTATTATGAAAGGTCTCAAACAAAGTGCTCTAACCTTTGGTTTAGAGTAACTTTTGAAAGATGACCATGGATGCTTTTGCCCAAAGGAATGAGGTGTTTCCCTCATGCTCTGCCGTCCCAGGAGGAAGCTAGATTTGGCCCCTGGGATGTCTTTCTCTTCTGCCGTTACTAGGTCTTTCTCAAGGGTCTGGTATATATGAGACTCCGCTCATCAGAGAAAATTTGTGGTTGAAATATGCCAGCCAGAATGGAGGGCAGGACAGGCTAGGAAGCTCTGTGGGGTAATGAAGAGGTGAATTTGGAGGGGCTGGGTCCTGGAAGCTCCCTTACTACCCAGAGAGGAGGAGCTCAGGAAGGCAAAGAGGGACGGGCCTCACCATGGAAACTAGACTAGACAGGGAAACTGAACCCAAATCTCCCTTTGCTCGTCCCGACTGTGGATGTTTCCAAGGAAATGTGGCTTGATGAATTAAAATCCATTGTTTTGGACAAGCAGTGTAGCGTGGTGGTTAATACCCGGCCATCAGAGCCAGATTGCTTGGGTTTGAGGGCTAGATCTGAAGCTTGCTAGCTGGGGCAAGCTACACACCTCTTTCCTCATCTGGAAAATGGGGGTAATAATAGCACTGACTACATAGCATTGTTGTGCAGATGAAAGGTTGACAGGACATAAAGAACTGAAGACAGCGCCTGACACATACAGTGAGCTTTTATCACACCCTGCTCTCTGGAGGTGGAAAAGATGCCCTGAGCAAGCTGGACCCAGACCCAGGGAGCCAAGGGCTTCTGGGCATTTGGCCATCATTCCCCTTTCCTTGTTGTTCCCCAACCTGAGGCTGTTCTGGGAGCCCTGGCCCTGGGATGGCAGGGAGAATGGGGAGCCTGTTTCTCTGTCTCAGCAGCCTGACGTGCTTACAGGAGGCAGCTGGGCCTTCCAAATCATTCATTCTGAAAAGCTAGAGCATGGGCAAGGAAGTGGTAAAATATATATATATATATATATATATATATATATATATATATGTTTGTTAGCTTTCCATTCTGGAAGGCTTTGTATGCAGCCTGCAGGTCAGGGTGCTGAGCTCCTGGCACCTGCGACTCACCCTGTTACTATGGTGTCTGCTGAGCAGCCTCTGGGAAAAGCAGCTCTGGTCCTGGTTCCTTTTTCCCTCGCAGGGCTGGGGATGGAGGGAGGAGGGGTGTCAGGCATCTCATCTACCTGGTATTATTAGAAGGGGATTAAAATATTGCAGAAAAATGGCAGAATCATGTGTGTACCGCTCTTAATTTTTCAAAGAGCTTTCATGGGTTTTCTGTTTCTTGAACCATCTAACAACCCTGGGAGAGCAGGGATGCCACATGAGGAATCCATAACGTGAAGAGGTTAGCCTTCTCACCTGTGGTTACCACGCGAGTAGCAACAGGAGGAGCAGGGCACGGGAAAGCAGGAGACCCGGCTTCAAGTTTGGGCTCTATCACCACCTGCCTGTGTGACCTTGGACAAGATCCTTCACTTCTCTGCTTTGGCTTCCTCATCTGCAGATGGAGGGTCATGATCCTAACTGAGACAAGGCTGAGGGATCTGAAACATATAACAGGCTCTCTAACTGTGAGGGCCCATAGAAATGACTGATCTGGAGGTCACTTCCCCCACGGCCCAGTGTCCAGCATGCAGCTGAGCACTGGGTAGGAGGGAAGATGAGAACTGACATTTAGTGAGTACCTACTGTGGAGAAAGCTCTCTGCACCCAGACTGGTTGCTTTAGGAACATTTTCCCCTTTAAGCCTCTCTGTGTGGATATTGTTATCCACGTTCGCGATGAGGGAAGTGAGGCTAAGAGGCTGAGAAACCTGCTGGTAAGATACAGAACTGGAATCTGAACACAAATCTGTCTTTCTAAACCTCCACAGCCTGGTCAACGACTCTTCCATGGTGCTTTTCTGATCCCCACGTCTGAAAACTACACACAAAGGCCTCTTATACATCACAGGGCTCATGGGCTAAAATGCAGGCACTTGACTCACATCCTCATTTTGAGCCTATCTACTCTTAGTTTAGAAATAATTCTGACATACTTGATTATCAGCTTTCCCATATTACCACAGATCAGAAGGCACATGCGGCTACTAATCATCTTTAACAGTAGCAAAAAATGACAGATGACAGGAGGAAAATAAATTTTTAAAATAATTTTAACAGTGTTGTGCGGTTATGCAGAAGCAAATAACCCTACAAATTTCTTTGATCCCTCAGATATCACTTGCAAGTGATCTAAAAAATAATAAAAAAAATTCAGCCTTCCCTATGAGAAGAAAAGGCAACGTGTATTCCCAAGGCAGACCTAGCTCCAGAAAAAGAATCTCCACACTGGGTGTGGCAGTTGGACCTCCAGCAGCTAGCTCTGACTCTGGTTCCCCAAGATCCCTTTACCCCTTTCTGAGCCCCTGTCCTGGGCACTGTCCCACCTTTCCAGCCAGGGCAGAGCACAGACACAGACCAAGGTGTCTATCCTCGGCACCACTGTGAAACAAGAGATGCACCCCATATTCACTGAAGACCCCAAGACAGCAAAAGACAAGCCGACGAAGAGAACCACATGAAACCAGGTACAAAATAGCCATTTGCTCATCATTTGCATACTCGATAAGCGTTGATCTGGCCCCTGTCACATGGCAGTACAGTCCCAGGGCGAGGGCTGTCATCTGTGAAGTTGACCAACTGCAGGGAGTGTGTCATGTCAGACTGCAGCTGGTGACCCCTGGAAAAGGCATGTGTCCCCTTGTGGTCCAGCCTGCCTGCATGCAGCTGAACTCATCCACAATACCACCCACCTGCTCTCTACACTGTCCACCATGACTGCAGCATAGTGAGAGATACGTATTTGGTCTTTGTCTTCAGTTCCTGGCACCCAGCTCTGAGGAGTCTTGGTACCTCCAGAGTGTTGTGTGTCTCTTGTATGCTAACGGGATGACTGGTGGTTGGGGACCCCTAGGTAGCGTTAAGATGGGGCTGGTTCCAGAAAGACCAAGGCATGAGTAGAGGGTTGGAACTTTCAGCCCCACCCCGAGACCTTCAGCGGGGCTGGAGATTGAGTTAATCACCAGTGGCCAATGATTTAATTATTTACGCCTTTGTAAATGAAACCTCTGTGAAAACCCCCAATTGATGGGTCCGGACAGCGTCCCCGTTGGTGAGTATGTCAAGGTGCTGACAGGGTGGTGCTCCCAGAAAGGGAAGGGCAGCTCCACACAACCTCCCTCATGACTTGCCCTGGGCATCTCTTCCATTTGGCTGTTCCTTAAGTTGTATCCTTTATTATAAACTGATAATTTTAAGTAAACTTTTCCTGAGTTCTGTGAGCTGTCCTAGCAAATTAGGAAACCTGAAAGTGGGGGTCTGGTGGGGACTCCTGATTATTTAGCCAAGTCAGAGAGAAGTGTGGGTACTCTGAGCACCCAATACTTGTGACTGGTGTCTGAAGTGGGGGATGGTCTTTGAGACCAAGCCCTTCGCTGGTGGAGTCTGGTACTAAGTCTAGGGAGTTAGTGTGAGGACTAAATTGAAATGCATGGCTCCACGTTGGCAGACGGAGAGCTGGAGAACTGGTTGTTGGTGTGGAAAAAACCCACACATTTGGTGTTAGAGGTACTGTGGGAGAAAACCCTGCGGAGTGACTGAGGCAGCCACCAGAGTTCCGATTCCCTGTCCTAGATGATTGATAACTGGGGGCTAGGCGCCCCCTGCTCACAGGCGCCTGGCCTTAGCCGTGTAGAAGTGTGCTGACAGGCCCTTGCTAGAAGGCTCTCAACAGCTCCTGCCGCCACAGAGAAGAAATGCCCGTGCATAGCAAGGGCACTCTCCATGACAGGTGTTCGCAACCATGACATGGAGTCATTTAACAGAGGTTAAATTATATTCATTAGACTGTTGAGGAAGGCAGGGTCATATGTAACCAATTTTAGAAAGACTGCCATACAAAACATGATTAAAATAAGAAGTCTGAGTACATAAAGGAGCAAGGTGTGATCGTCCAGAAGACGAGCTTAGAAAGAACAGCTCCCTCTCACGGGTGCTCTTATTGTTTGCCATTTTTATCAAAAACCTACTTCCTGACTCCAAGCCCTACATCCTTCCTTAATAGACCATCACAGGTTCCCTGTCCCCCCTACCCGATAACCTCACGGCAGGAGGCCGTGTCCCCCATGCACTTGTCACCCGGGTGAGGATGGCCCCATGCTGCTTTGTTTAGGGTCTGATGTCTTACTAGCTTCTCCCCAGGCTACAGCCTCTCTCCACACAGCCTGCGTGCCCTGGACACCCAACACTGTCACTAGCCCCAAGCCCCGGTGAGTGCCAAGCGCAGGCCTCTGTTCAGATCCTGCCTCTGTAGAAAGGGGACAGAGAATCATGCTGACTTCCCTAGGGTAAGAAACAGCTTCTGCCTGGGAAGCGTTAGGGTTCCAATGTTCCCAGAGCCTTGTGGGTTCTGCTTCATAAAGGGGAAAGAGAGTTTGTTAAAGGCCGGCCCCAATACCCCTGCTGGAGGGAAGCTGTATGTGACATAAAGTTTTCCCCGTAGAAGACGGGGATCCGAACTCAGGGACCCTGGCTTCCACTGGGTAGCACTGGGTTGGCACGTGCTGTGGTTGGAGCAGAGGTGGGCATCGAACCCTGAACTTTGCTTGTTACACTGCACAGACCTTATAAATAGGGGTTTTGCAGCCTGATGAGCCTGAACGCAACACCAGGGTAGCAGGTCAGACAAATCCAGGATGGCAGTGATATTTCAGGCACAAACCCCAGGGACTTGGACTTCATTTCCCTCTGATGGTCCCTTGTGCTCCCATAGCTAAAGTGGGGAGAATCACCCCCAGAAGCTCTGAACTGTTAAGAACAGGACTCATTTACCTGCTGTCTGAGAGGCAGCCATGATTTTGTAATTAAATGCACAAATTTGAGAACCAAACAGCTGGGCTTCAAATCCTGGCCTCATCACCCACCAACTGTGTGACTCTGGGCAAGTTGCTTAACCTATCCGTGCCTCAGTTTACTTATCTGTAAAACAGGGATAATAATGGTTGTGAAGAGTAAATGGGTTAATATTTCTAAAGTGCTGCAAACAGTGGCTGGCACACGCCAGTGGATGCGAAATAAAACAAAATGATCCGGCAGAGACAGGGGATTGAAAAGATGGGGCATTTTCAATAAATATCACCGAGGCTCACATACGTGGATTCTCCCTCATGGCTGACTCCTGGCCTCAAAGGCAGCGGCTCCTGAATGGGGCTGTAGGGGAGGGAGTGCACGAAGGGTTAAACCCCCAAGTGAACAGAAAAACAAGTTCCATCTGGTCCCTGGGACAAAGCGACAGCCTGCAAAGCCCCCAGCCCGGGCTCCTGCTCAAAGGACACATTGCTTTTTAAAATTCCAACTTGTGGCTGCCTCGATCTATAAATCAACCAGTTCTCCACACCCTAGAGCTCGGAACAGGATTCACAAATGGCAGCGAGACATTCATTCCGAGAATAGGCATATGAAAGTGACTTTGCACTCAGGGTACCCAGCCTCTCAGCTTCCTGAAAGGCCCTGGGGCTAGTGCTTCATCCCTGTCTCCCCTCCAGTGCAGGAATTGCTCTCCAGGAGGCAAAAAGAAGGAAGGCAAGATGGTAAGTGGTCAAGACTCACGCCAGGATTGGGATTTTAGTTAAAGGCTCCACTTAGGGCTAATGTCCCTGGGACTCGGTCGCATCCCCATCTTTATCCTTGACACAAAAAGGAAAAGAAAGCCACTTGCCCTACCTCCCCACACCATTGCTGGGACCCTATCTTTAGATACCAGGCTGGGAGTGGGGCAACGCCGATTCACAAGAACTACTGAATACTCCACAGAGGCACTGAGGAACCCTATGCAGGGAAGCAGTGGGATTTTCGCTGGCTCCCCAGCCCCTGTGCACACAGGGCGGCTTGTGCCCCAGCATCCCCTGCAGGACACCTGGAAGGGAAGAGGGAGCCCGAGTGAAACCCAGGACCCTCCCTGGGGACCTTTGCCTGAGGCAGGGCCCCCCCATTTTTACCACCCCCCTGGCCACATGCCCACACTGGGATAATGCTGAATCCAGCCCTAGCACTAACCCTGCAGAGCAGGGAAGTAATTCACAAAAAGTTGGGCAATTCAAAGTTACGGTTTCCACAGCAACCAGCACTCAGACCATTTGGGTAGCTGAATCTTTTCCTCTTAGCATTCACTCTTTTTCTCCCCAAATAGCATTTTTTCTTATTATTAAAGTAATACATGTTCATTGGAGAACATATGGAAATTACAGACAAGTGTAAAGGAGAAAATAAAAATCACCCTTAATCCCACCACTAGAGGTGATCCAATGTCAACATTTTGATGTATTCTCCATTCGTCTAGGTTTTTTTTTTTCATGCATAAAAAGATATAATTTTTGAAAATTGAGATTGTAGTGAAATTACTGTTTTATTATTTGGTTTTTTTCCACTTAAAAATATATTGTATGACTTCCCAATAGCTTTAAATAGTCTTTGAGAACATGATTTTCAATGGCTAGCTGGTACATTTTCATATGGATAGAACATATTCTATTTAACCAATCTATTGTTGAACATTTATGTGGTTTTCCTTTTTCCTTTTGCTATTTTAAATAATACTACAATGAACAGCCTTTTACATAAATCTGTGTGTATGTATCTGATTAAGTAATCAGATTAGAATAAATTCATAGAACTAAAATTACTGTCCAAACACAATGACCATGCTAATGATTTTAATACACATTATCAAATCACCCTCCGGAAAGGTTGAAGCAATTTGTACTTCTACCTGTAATGTATACTCTTCTAAAAAAAAAAAAAAACCAAAAAAACCCAAAAAACCACCACCAACAAAAACCCCAAACTGCAAATTTGGTTGATTTTAAATGAAGTCTGTACCACTTATAAAAATCACATTTCCTTTCATTGAAGCATTTCCCCCCACCCTATTTTTAATGAAATTTCCTATTTCTATAATCACCTACTGCATCCTTTGCCCTCTATTTCTATGGGGTATTCATCTTTTCCTTATTGATTTGTAAGAGCTCCTTATGCATAAAGATAATAATCCTTTGCCATATTTGTGGCACATATGTTCTCTCAGTTTGTCATTGGATTTTTATTTTGTTTACAGCATTTTTAAAGTGTAGAAGTTTCAAATATTGTTGTAACTCACATCCATCCTTCTTTTCCTTTATGATTTTATCCTTTGATTTTTATGCTTAGATAGACCTTCTCTACCCTGAGATCAGAGAAATATTCACCTATATGTGGCTTTTCCAGTTATTTTATGGCTGTGTGGTTTGGCTTTTACATCGACAGCTCTAGCTCTGCTGGATTTCACCTAGAGGTGGGCTCTGAATTTGCTCGTCCAACCATCCTAAGGCTGGAGTCGGGTCAGAGACCGTTGCCAGGGAGATGCAGGAATTGACCTGTCTGCCGCTCCTGCCTTCCAGGAGCGCTCAGCCTGGCAGGCAGCTTTCCACGGGGCCCTGGGTCTTTGCTAGTGAATGGAAGAAATGAATAGCTGCTCTGTGATTACACACTGGAAAAGGTGCACCTCACGTGGCTCTGTTTCCCATCTGAGATGGGGGAAGTGCGGGACGGGGAATGCCAGATGTATGGAGAGCTGGTGAGCAGCTCCAGTCTTAGCACGTTAAAAACCATGGGATTAGATTCCAAACCTGAAATTAACCATCACTTTATTTGCAAGATGAAGAGCTAGAGGCAGTTCTGCCGGCATTGGGTATCCTCGAATACCAAGTTCTCTTGATGAGGCACTGAGGGAAGGAGGAGCCGGGGACTTCAGCTCCCCAGAGATGTGGGCAGTCTCTTTTGTCCAGCCTCCCAAGGGCTTGAGAGTCAGTAAGTACCAGGTGGGATGGTGGCCTCTGAGCTCAGGGTGGTTAGCTCCGGCCAGCATCCGGGAAGAGGCTGCTGCAGCCTGCCCCCTCTGTCCAGCCGCAGGCGATTTCTGCCTTCTGTCGTCCCTATTTCAATCCAGCCCCCAAAACTTTTTACTGAGGGTCTTTGCTCAGTTTTCAAAGTCAGCTCTGCATGTACTAACCAGCCAAGGGGTTTGTTCATTCATCCCACAGGTTTACTGAGTGTCCACTATCTGCAGAGCCTTCTGTCCAGCCTTGTAGATCTATTGCTTTTCAACCAGCCACAAAATATTTCCCTTTTATCTCCACCCTCCATTTTTTCTCCTTAAACCCTTAAAAAAAAAAAGCCCTACAACCCCGTATCTTGAATCCCACGTCCTCCAGCCATCACCCTGCCTCGGCCCTCATGTTGCAGGCTGTACTAGTCAACCTGGGTGTCGGAGAAGATCATAACCACCACCATTTACTGAACGCTCCCTGTGTCAGCACTGAAGGCTATAAATATATGATCTCTCATAATCGTTGTCCAATAACTTTAATTCAACAAATATTAAGTGCCTACCATGTGACAGAGACTCTTCTGGTATATGGGATACACCAGTGAATAAACCAAAGATTCCTGCCCTCATGAAGCTTACATCCTAGCTGTGGGGTGGGGCTGGGAGTAGATAAAACAAATGAACAAACAAGATAAATGAAGAAATTATATGTAGGTTAGAAGATATAAATATGATAGAAAGAAGTGGGGAGGAATTAGGGGGCACAGGAGTACCAGGGCTGGGAGATGGGAAGGCCTCCTTGAGAAGATGACCTTGAAGCAGAGATTTGAAGGAGGTGAGGATGTGCGCCACGGAGATAGGAGGGGAAAGGGCCTAAGGCATGCCTGGTGTGGTCAAGAAACAATAAGGAGGCCAGGTGAACAAGGCAAAAAAATGGTTGGAACTGAGGTCAGAGGGGTGAAGTGGGCCAGGTTCTAGGCTCTGTAAGCCATTGTGAGCATTGTGGCTCTTACCCAGGTGAAATGGGGGAGAAATGGAATGATTTTGAGCAGAGGGGTAAACTCATGTGACCTGCAGATTTCAAGGCTCATCCTGGCTGCTGTATTGAGAATACGCTGGGGGTTTGGGGCAGACACGGTGTCTGGGGGACAAGTTAGGTGGTTATTGTAATAACCCAGGTAGAGAGGGTGGTGGCCCTGGCCAGGGTGTTAATGGTGGAAGAGAGGAGAAGTGGTCAGCTTCTGGATATATTCTGGAAGCAAAGCCAAGAGGGTTTCCTGGTAGAGTGGATGTATAATGGGAAAGCAAGAGCAGTTATTGATGACTCCAAGATGTCTGGGCAACACAGCTGGAAGGCTGGGGTTGTTCTTTGCTGAGATGGCAAAGACAGCAGATGGAGCAGGCTTGGGGGGGGGGGTGGGGTTGGACATGTTGCATTTGAGGGGCCTGTGAGATACCCCAGTGGCCATGTGACTAGGATATCATAGAGAAGACATTTAAAGTCATGACCTTGAATGAGACCACAAGGGAGGAAGTGTAGAAAAAGATGAGAAGACCAAACCCTGAGGCCTGGCATATCCTACACCAAGAGGTTGGGGAGAGGAGCAGCATGCCGCAAAGCAGACTGAGAAGTGAAGAACCACAAAGGGTGAAGGCAAATCCAGAGAGTGTGGGGTCAGCGGTATCTAGGAGGAGGAAGTGACCCACTGGGTCAAATGCTGCTGGGGAGACCAGAAGGATTAGGATTGAGAAATGGCCACTGGGTCTTACCCAGAAATGGATTTTATACCTATTTTAAGGTGAGAAAAAGGAATCTTAGTGAGAAGATCCAAGGTCACAAAGTTATGAGCAACAGAGCTAAGACAGACAAGGTCTGTGCAACGCCCAGCCTGGCTGCTTCTCATACTAACTCCTCAGGGTCCGAGTGCTCTCTAAACCAAGGGATTAGCTCTGATACCCAGCAGTTCTCATTCCCGCTGGACTGTCCATCCTCAGGAAGCTGAATAGTCTCTGCAGGTCAGGGAAAACCAGGGATGAGCAGAAGACCACCAGCGCAACTGTAACAATCCTTTTAATGCCAGGTGGAATGTAAGGGGATTCTCAAAGCAAGCGGGTCTGCTTGGCCCCGCTTTCCTTCCAACTGTGTATTTCATCCACCTAATTAGGGCCTGGCCCCTGAGGGCATTTCCAGTTAGTGGCCCCTGATTTAAGGAATTCCAGTCCAAGGATATTTGCATTTGAGTAGAAGGGCATTTCCACAAGCAACCGGCAAAGGGAGAGATGGGGCAAGGGGTGCAGAGCCGTGCACACCCAACCCAAATCCAGGACCCTCCTTTTCTCCATTACTGGGTAGGTCTCCACTGTCTGCCGGCCCTGGGCAATGCCTTCCTGGCTGGTATGCAGGCTCGCCTTGCCTGGGGCAGGATGACAGTCACCTATCTCCCTCTGGTGTTCGCTCTTGCAATTGCAGCCCCAAGAGACAGCAGGAGAGTGTCTTCGCAGATCCAGGGCCTGGAGAGCCACGCCTAGGAGCTAGGCCCGGCCCTCTTCCCTTCTTGTCCTCTCTAGGCCTTGTTTGCCCCTGCCCAGGGCAGCTCTAGCACTCTAGGCCATGGGGATGGGCCCTCTGCACTCCCAATGGCAATGGAAAGAACTCGGACATGGAAATTAGAATGTCTGATGGCTTACCCTGGTTCTCCCTTGGTTTAGCAGTACAGACCTAGAGATGGGGAAGAAACCAAGGGTCTCTGATTTGTGCACACCCCTGCACACCCCCATGTCCCACCCCTTATCTCTCCCTTTGCTAAGTTATTTGATATTGTGAGGCCCATTTGTAAAGGGTGGCGATGGGAAACAGCTCAGGTCATTTGGGGCACACGGCAGGTTGCCTTCTACTCTCAGGGGATGAGCCCATACAGACCTGGGTTCAAATCCTGACTCTGTCACTCATGAGCTCAGGAATCTTTCTGTGCCTCAGTTTTCTGGACTGAAAAATGAAGGTAATCATACCTCATGGGGCACTTAGCACAGAGCCTGACCGTGTGGAAAACAGTCAGTAAATGTGGCCAGGTAATAAATGCTTGGGGACGATAGGGATGCAGGGGGTGCAGGAAAGAAAAGCACAGTACAGGAGCCTGGGATTGGAGCCCAGGCTTCATCACTCCACTTAACACATCTGTGCATTAGGGCAAGCTAACGCCCGCAGGCCATGAGAAGGCCCAAATAGGGTGTGAGGCAACAAGTAGATGGGTGCTGGGCTCTGAGGCTGAGCATCTGCCTTCTCTGGCCATCCCTGGGCCAAGGATCCTTAGTGTAAGCAGAGACAGCTGCCTGGCCCACCTCTCAGGACTGACGGGAGATAAGAACTGTCATGGCTAGGGAAAGTGCTTTGAAAACTGGAACGCTTATGCTCTCATTACCAAGAGATAACCTCCCCGCTCCCTTGCCAGCATCTTGCACTTAGCTCCATATCACAGCACAGATCTCACTGCACAAAAACTGCCTATTTTGCGCTGTTTCCAAGCATACAAAGGGCTCTGTCCTTAGGGAGTTTACATTCTAGTTGGAGAGACAGACAAGAAACCAAATGGTGGCAACGCCCAAGTTGACAGCAGGTGCAGGAGTGAGTGGATCCTGCCCACTGCAAAGTCTCAGCAGAAACCTCCAGTTGAGGGGAGCACAATTCCCCAAAAGGGAAGTTAAGCCACAGGATGACTGGCCACTGGCTTGGGCCAAGATGGGCAGTGTGACCACACCCTTGTGCAGTGAAGAAGGTGCTGACACTGGAGTCAGGAGGCCCAGCTGGTAGTCTATGCTATTAATCCAAAAAAGCTATATAAGTGTTAGGATTCCAACCACGACATTCTAGAAAAGGCAAAAACTATGTAGAGAGCAGAAAGATCAGTAGTTGCCAGGGTTGGGGGATGAGTAGGCGGAGCACAGAGGATTTTTAGAACAGTGGAACTACTCTGTCTGATACTATAATGATGAATACATGTCATATACATCTGTCCAAACTTATACAATGTACCACACCAAGAGGAAACCCTCCTGTAAACTATGCACTGAGGGTGATAACAATGTGTCAGTGTGGGTTCATCAATTGTAACACATATACCATTCTGGAGGAGGATGTTAATAGTGTGGGCGGCTTGTGTGTGGGTCAAGGGGCATATAGGAAATCTGTATTTTCCACTCAATTTTTCTGTGAACCTAAAACTTCTCTAAAAAATAAAGTCTATTAAAACCTAAATAGATAATTTCCCATGAGCCGCTCTTTCCTCATCTGTAACACGTGGCCTCTGCCTGGCCCACGTAGCCGCGGTGAGGGCCAGGTGGGCTCTAACACAGAACAGGATGCTGGCTGGCATCGAGGGTGCACAGGTAAGAGAGTGAGATACCTCAGAGTCCATGGGACTGCTGCTCCACCCAGCAGAGGATCTTCCATCTCCTTCTCTCCTCCACCCCCACCCCCAGACTGCAAGTGTTAACAAATAACATCATCACTCATTCAAACAGCCTCAAAACCCTTCTCTGAACTGCTCTTCAGGCCACCGTCTTTTCTCTCCAGTGAGAACATGCAACAAGCCACTGTACATTCAAAATTTGAGTATTCGTCTCTCCAAATGGCTGCTACAAGGACCGGGCAGCTATTTTAAAATCCAAGAAGCCTCTGCTTACACCCCCAACGGTCGGCTCTGAACAGATCCCACACACGCGAAGTGCCCCACACAGACACTTGCTGAATGACCTTTGTTTTAAAACCAGGATGCAAACCCAGTGAACTCTCCTTTCAGATCCTACATGCCCCCTCTGAGGAGCGGCCCACACAGTTGTTTTTTTTTTTTTTTTTCAAAGAAACATTATTTGATCTGAAAAACATCTGGAACCCGTTTCCCCACACTTGACTGGAAGCTTTCAGCCGACATCAGATGCCCAATCACTGAGCAAACACCCCGTTTGCCTGAGCTTGCAGGAGCACCACTGTAGACGGGGGACAGGCGGCTTGATTAAAAAGCCCCGGGAAGGTCAGGCTCGGGTCTGACCAGAGGTTTTGCAAACCCTGGAGCACTGAATGTAACGACAGGAAAGGTGGTGCGGGGGAGAACGACGACTGGAAATAAAGATCAAGGCCAAGAAGCTTCCTAATGAAGCCGCCCAGGAGCAAAACATCAGCCGCACAAGCACTTCCGAGTTCAGTCTTTTTACAATGACAACCACGCACGTTCTTACCTTCACCAGATGCTGCTGTTGGCAGGCAGGACCAGGGTTTGCGTTCGCTTGTGTCCCCAGCTCGCACGACAGTGACTGGTGGAGGGGCAGACAGGAGGCCTCCGCCAGGATCGGCCCCAGCCGGCGGACCCAGGAACAGCCCCCCGGGTCCAGTGTGGACACGAGGGGCCGCGCCTGACCCCTTGGCCGTGAGCATCTCTGCTGCACTCATTGTTGCCGCAAGTAATCGGCCGTAAGGCAACTTCACCGTAAAAGATGAAAAGTAACTGGCTGACAGTTTGGTTTCACTGGTGCATTTTATCCTATATAATCTTAGCCCTTGTAGCCGTCTATACAGTGACTCAGAGTTTTCAACCCACATTTGTCCTAGAACTTTGGAAAGTCCAAAGTGGACATGGGACCAGAGGCCATAAACAAACAGCAGTGTAGAAGGCTGTCATCACGCCATACAAAGCTCAGCTAGAGGTGCGCATCCTTGTATTTGGAAACCGATACCTCTCTCAATGGAGGAGGAAATTTTAGTGAAAAGAGAAAAAGTGTGAGGCTGAAAAAGGAGACAAATCAACAAGAAAAGAAAATGTATGATAGCATGAATGAAAGACTTTGAAGACAAGTACCTAGGTACAATCCACAAAATCAATGATATGTGTAGAGTTGCCATGAATCTACACTATGCATTTTTAATATGTTCAAGTATTTTATATTTCACAATAAAGTCTTTTTAATTTTGTTATTCATTCTTCATGTTTCAATATGTCATTTTAAACGAATGTCCCTCTTTTATTTTTCATGATTTTAGTTTTTGCAGCAAAATTGCCTTATAGCCAATTAGCTGTGCAGCAAAGCTGTGCATCTTTGGCGGCAAAGATGCTTAGGCATGAAACTACCTGGAACCCCATCCGTATTCAAGTAACCAGGATGGAGTCAAGAGGCAAAATTATGTAGCTGAGAGACAGTGGGCTGGAGGGGATCTAAGACTGATTCTCCTACTCCCCAGCTTTGGCAAGTGTGACCTATTGAGAATACGCTGGGGGTTTGGGGCAGACACGGTGTCCGGGGGACAAGTTAGGTGGTTATTGTAATAACCCAGGTAGAGAGGGTGGTGGCCCTGGCCAGGGTGTTAATGGTGGAAGAGAGGAGAAGTGGTCAGCTTCTGGATATATTCTGGAAGCAAAGCCAAGAGGGTTTCCTGGTAGACTGGATGTATAATGGGAAAGCAAGAGGGCCCTTTATCTGCAACTATGGGGATATTCCCAACTCTGCCCAGCTCCCAACATTGTTAGGAGGATCGTGTGAAATCCTACCTGAGAAGTTTCTCTGCAACTTCACGTCACTGACAGCAAGGGTTAGAAACGATGATAAGCATTGCTCTCTCACTGGGCCCCATTGTGGCCAGAGGCCTCACCACAGCCGATGGCCGAGACACCTGGGTGATTTTAGCAGGCTTTGGCCAGGGACAAAGGACAAAGGGACATCTGAGCAGGTCCTCCTCCATCCACACATCCTCCACTGGGCACTGGGTGCTCTCCTCACCTGCCTTTCCAGGCCTGGCTCTGCCTGTCAGCACTCCTCCCTGCCTCTGAGCTCAAACTCACCCAGGCCTCCCAGAGGCTCCAGAAGCCCAAATCCTTCTGCGCCTTGTACTCTTCAGACTCCAGGCCTGTCTCTTACAATGACAACTGACAGCATTTACTAAGCTTGTGTCACAGGTTAGGCCCTGGGTGAGGGTTGCCGGTCATGAATTCCCTCTACCACTTGGGGCACAGCTGAACCCCCACCCTGTCCTGGATTTACCATCTGCTCCCAGCCCCCTGTTCTGGAACTCTTCTCTCCATCCTTAAGAGCAGTGCCAGGGAATTTGCCAAATCTGATGGCTCTCCCCAACCTGGCCCTGCTGCTGATCCCCGCGCCCCCCGCCGCACCGAGTCTGAGCCTGGCGGCCACCCCCTTCCATTCCTGCCTCTCTGGCCCCGAACCTTCCTGACCTCTGTCTGGAATGCCCACAAAGTGCACTTTCTCACATCCACACCCAAATCCCTTCCAGCCTCCAGATAGCATCTCATCCCTGTGTGAGGGGCTCTGCTGCCTGCGCTCCAGCTCACGGGTCCGGCAGCCTGGAAGACCCCTCACCCGTCCTGGGGCGGCCACCTCCAGTGAGCACACCTGCCTCTCCCGCCTCTTCCTACTCACCCCCATGCCCAGTCCTGGGGCCTCGGAAGCTTCTTCTGCGGTTCCCACCCGTGACCTCTGAGGAACTTGGAAATCTCCTGCCCTTTGTTTGACCTCTGCCACCCCCGTGGTTCTTCTTCTCAGATGCGAACTTCTCCAATGGGCCCATTCTCTCCAATTTCTGCTGCATGGGGCATTGCCCTCAGCACTGGCTCTTTCCCGCCAGCATTTCAATAGCTCAGGTGCGTCTTGTCTCCCTGCACACTTCTGGTGTGGGCGGCCAGCTGCAGAGTCGCTGCCACCGGCCTTTGTCCCTGTAGATCTAGTTCTCTTGTGTCCCTTGCTGGAAGCCATAATAATGGGACGGTGCCCTATCACCCTTGCCATCCTGATAATTATCAACCACACGCCCCTTCACTCTCCAGAGCACCTTGTTTTGGAGGACAAGTTAGATGCTCAGTTTCACCCGTACTCCCCTGCCTGACCGTCACAGAAACCCAAGAGTCACAGCAACCCTCCCTCCGCCACTATCCCCGTTCCTCCCCAGTCACCATGTATGCGTGCTCCTCCCCTGCCCCTTCTTACCCCGGATGAGAGAATCTGCCCCGTCCTTCCGGGGCTGCTCTAACCAGCCTTACTCTGGGTGTCAGGAGCCCTGTGTCCCGCCTCCACTAATCATTTTGTGACCACAGGGGCCCCGGTTTTTCTGCTCTGTGTGTAAAGAGAAGGATGGGAGGCGGGCTAGTTAGCTCTGAGGTCTCTTTGAGCACGGGGAGTCTGAGATGCCACCACCTGTGTCCCGACTTCTGTCCCTGCTCTGAGCCCTGGAGGGCAAGAAGGTGGCCCCAGGAGGCAGCAACACAAATGCTGCGAGCCCAGGGTGGTGTGGGTCTATGTCCGCTTTCTGGGACATAAAAAGTCACCTGCTTTCTGGGAAGGAGAAAGGAGCCGAGCCTGCCTGGAAACCTAAGGGACAGCGGGACTCCTTGTTCCTTTTCTCTAATGCAATGCACATTCCCCACTTAAAGGCAATTTCTTCACTTCAAAAGGATTCCAGCTGGTGAAATTCAAGGTGAAGAATGAGCCTCAGTCAAGAAGCTTCTCAGGGTCCTTTCAGTTTGCATTGTCTTCAGAGGGATGCATTTTAAGACGTTTGCCTCTTAATATTTGTCAAAGCACCCGGAGAGAAAGCTTCTTTGTATTTCGACACCTCTCAGCTCTCAGGGCTGTTGGCACAGGAACCATCCACATTTCCCTGCACAACTTTGCCTTTTGGGAAACCCGCTGGACTCGTCTCCTGGCTTTCCCCTCCCCAGCCGTCAGCCCCCACCCACCTTGGGTGGAGGAGAGACTAGGGCTGGCTTAGGGTCCCCCAGGCTCACCTGGACACCCAGCGGCTTAAAAGGCAAACTGTGGAACTCACACATCTCACGTTTACACTCCAGGAGGTGTCCTTCCACCTGCTATTCATTCATTCTCTACTCACTCACCTGGTCATGGGGTCTGCAATGCTGGTAAGGGGCTGTGGTGGCGGGGGGGGGGGGGTGTCTTACTTTCCTAGAGCTTATACACTGGCCAAGGCTCTGGGAGATAGAAATAAGCAACCACAATACAAGCCAGAGGAAGTAAACCCTAAATCTTGTGGGTAGGGGATATTTAAAAAGCTCAGAGAAAGAAGAGACCAGCCAGGCATGAGGAGAGGGCTAAGAGGGAGGCAGTCAGGGAAGGCTTCTTAGAAGAAGAGGCATTTTGGTGCAGGCAGGGTGTCCCAGAATGCAGGGTCCAGATATGGGCAGTGGCCTGAGCAAAGGTGTGCAGGCAGGAAGACCTCTGGTAGGCACGGAAGCACTGTCCCAGGCCCACTGCACCCCTCCTTCCAGGGCCTCGGGGCTTGCTTGGTGATGGTGGGGGGCTCCCAAGGCATGCCCCAGCAGCACCTGCTGCTTTGGTAGCATTGCTTTAATCACCTTTGAAACAAGGCACTTTCCTCACATAGCCAATTCTTACCTGCTTGCCCTTTCTTACCAGGCCCTGGGCCCAGAGGAAATGCTTTCGATCCTCTTCTCTGTCACTGAGGGCTCCCCCTGCCTGCACTTTTGAGGGACCTTATTCCCAGGATAGCATCCGCTTTTCCAGTTGCTCTTTCTCTGGAGGTGTTTGCTCCCTCTACCCCTTCAGGGAAGCTCTACCCATCTTCTCATTTCCCATTGTCCCCGGCCTGTCTCCCCCTCTTCATCACTACCCTCTGTAGCAACCACTGCTTTCTGTCCCAGGAAAGCTTCATTCAGCAAGCCCTCCCCAACGGTACCAGCACCCTGATGTCTCCCCTGAGAGCCATTGCCAGTGGTCTGGTGGTCAAGCCTTTGGAGTTGGGCAGACCTGGATCTGCCACTTTCCAGTTCTGCACTTGCTCTGATTAATTCCTTCTACAGGAACTTCTCTTGTTTTTCTGACCCGATATCTTTTCCCTCTTCTGATAACTAGCACCTTGATTCTCCTTTGGAGGAACCATCCTTTTCTGCTCTCAGCCTTTGTAGATTTAATGGGGCTACCCAGGATCATTAGTTCAAGGATAGGCATGTGATCTAAGCAGGACAAATCCTGGGATTTTTAATGGTTGAAAAGCCTCAAATCTATTCCCACTGGGATTGATAAACTAGTAACACAAATCTGAAACTGATGGGGTTATCTTTGCTACCACAAGGAAAGAGTCTATTTACACATAAAACCAGCTTAGAAAAAAGTAGAGAAAAAGGGAAAAATAGATTTCTGGTGATGTTGTTTGGGCACCTGGATCCAACCATGCCTGAAGCCATCCCTGGAGTTTTCAGTTTGTGACCGAACAATTTCTTCCCTCTTTGGCATAAGCCAGTTGGAGCTGGCTTTTGTCACTTGCTAGTAACAGTCTCAACTAAAGAAATACTTCAATTGCAGACTTGATGAAAATTTTAAATGAAATGACACATGAATAATATCCAGCATAAAGTGGGTACCACTCGATTGTTTTTTTTTTTTTTTTTTTCGGGAACTCTAACTGAATCTGCCTTGTCAAGCATCAGTTAAGTTTCCAAAAAATGTCAGGTTCTATAGTAGTAGAATATTACTTTTTCTTCCTCTGTTTCCATCACTTTGACCAATTTTTTCTTTGTGAAATCTCTACCCTCCTTGGCTTTCTTAACACAGCTCTGTGTCCCTCATAAGTCTCCGGGTTTTCTCCCCCATCCCGCCTCTGGACTGAGACAGGGTGGGAAGTTTCATGACCTGGTGGGGGTGACGTCTTCTCTGCATTCCATGCCCACATCCCGCGACAATCCATGTGGACCAAGCTGAATCAAATGTAGACTTCCCAAGCTTGCTTCAAACCAAGTACACCAGGTACTCAGAAAAGTCTACACTGCCATCTAATGGACACCTGCTATAATATCATGCAGAGTTTGAGAATCCCTCCAGGGACAGTCGCTGGGCTATGAAAGTATTTTGGTTCCACCTCATTACTCCTTCAGTGGCAGAGCCAGGGACAAGTGCATTAATGGTGAAGTCGAGCATCTTGTCGCAGGAGCAGCATTATACTCTCCCTAAAGGACTGGGCTCCTGCCCTGCTTCTGCAGCCCTCCATGTCCTGTTCCAAGTGTTAGAATCTTACTTAGTGGCCTATGTCTCCTCGGCTTCTCCCACATGTCCACCGCTGTGACCCAGGCCACGGGTCTCCAGGGAGGAGGGCTGACAGGTGCATGTGTGCACGTGCGTGTGCATGCATGGTCATGTGCGTGAGGCTTGGCAGGGTTGAGGGAGAGGAGACCCAGAAGGCCTCCTCATTGCTTGCTTAGCCTTCCAGAGGAAAGGATGCTTGTCACGGTGGCAAAGACAATAGCCAGTCAAAGCTTCATGTTCCCAATCCCATAAATTGTGGGACACATCGCAGTCTATTGGTTCCGTGATAGTGAAAACAGTTCTGGAAATAGAGAAAAATCTACCCTCTACCTCGGAGGAACCTGCGATCCCCACCCCAGCACTTGCTATTTTGTTGTGTTTGTCCTGGCCGCCATCAGGCCTGATCAACAGCAGCACTGAGAGTCCCCAGGCCGGACAGACAGAGAGAAAGAGCCGGCAGGACCGGAAGGCTATGCGCGTGGTGTGCATGCGGTCACGTCCTGACCGTGGCCCTTCCATCTCCACCCATCTGTGGCCTGGTTCCTGGACACATCGTGGTCCTTGTACGTAGGTTGCCCCGGGCACCTCCTAGTAAAACACGGCAGACGAAGCGAGAGCCGCCCTCCACCGCCGACACCCTGGGGGCTCAGTGTGGCCCAGGGGTCAAGGAAGAAAGGAACAGCGAGGAGAACACTGGAGCAGCACCTCCAGGACCTGGCCTGGCCGCTGGAGGGAGCAGCCACAGTCCCACTTGCTCCTCGCATGGCCCTTCCCCAGGCTACCACATCCCCAGACTAAGGGAAGCTTCCAGAACAAGGTAGTACTAGTCATTTCCCAGTAGAAAGAATACTTCTTCCAATTCCTAAAAATGCTTCAATCTTCTATTTCAGACAAGCGTGAGCAAACTCTTAGGTGGGTTTCATATTGCAATGATGGAGTCAAGATGCCCTTCTCTGCTTGCTTAGCCTACGTGAGAAGCACTGTGCATGACAAACTAGCTCCTCCGCATTCAGAAGATCATTCGGAAAGCCCAGCCACCTTGCACCTTGAAAAGGACTCCCTCTCTCCTCCTTTTCTCTGCCGACTCCAAAGCACACACCAGCTGGTCTCCACATACACTGAGGAGCCAGGCTCCTCCGCGAGCAGGCAAAGGCCCCAGCAGAGCAGCCCCAGAGTCCTGCTAAAGCTCCCAGTCTGCAGCGCCCCCCCCCCTACTTCCTCCAAGGCCATGGGGCTGCTCTCAGGGGGGCACATTGCCTGTGGCATCCGTGGTCTACCCAACGCAGATGGCTCTGCACAAGGCTTCAAGTCACCCAGATGAGCACGCTCAGAGAGAAACCAAGCTCTCCTCCTCCACACCAGGCTTGCTCACTTACCTCCAAGGCCCCAGGGAACTTGACTATGGGCTCAGCCCAGTGGGTGATCTTTTGTCTGTAGTTGTTGCAGTCAGGAACAAACATGCAGCCAATGTTCCCCAGCTCTGGGTAGAAAACTTCAAGGCCCCTATGGAGAGAGGGAGATGGTCAGCCCATGTCAGTTCTAGGGGAGCCTGGAGGGCTCACTCGCTTCAGTCTAGCACCATTGAGAATGTGGAATCAAGTGGGATTGAATCCTAGGCCTGCTACGAACTAGTTGTGGTCACTTAACTAGTGTGATCAGTGTGGTTTAAGAGTTACTTGACCTCTTGGTGCCTCAGTTTGTTCACCTGTAAAATGGGGACACTGAGAGTACCTACTTACAGCGTTGGCGTGAGGAGTAAAGTAGGCTATCAATGTTTACAACAGAGCCAGCGTGTCATCAGTGGTCAGAAGGTGTTAACTGTCATCTGTATTTACTTCTCAGAAAGAACGTACATCCTTAGGCAAACCTGATCAGTGTCTTTAAAGTAGGATTGGGTTTATAAGAACAAAATTTACACATTGCTTTCCAGGAATGTTCTCTTTACATGAAGAAAGGTTTAGCAGGTGAGCACAGCCTTCTTCACGGGTACAGGCAGTCGTCAACCCTAAACAATCCAGATCCTCTCCATGTCTGCAATCCTCACTGGTAGTTCCATAAGCCACATCTTTGGGTCAAGCCTTGCCCAATAACCTAGGCTCTCGACATACCATTCCCTGCACTTTCAAAATGCAAATGTCTCCTAGGAGGTAAACTATCTGGTCACTAAGACAGTAGTTATGAATCCATTTGTCTGCTTTTTCCCTGCAAAGAGCTGAACAGCACAAATGCTCTGAGAATCCGGTTCACTGGGAGGGCTGTTCCCAAAACTCCACCAGGGTTAGCCTTAAGGGCTCACCTGTAACCAGAACTCAGGGATGTAAACCAGGCTGTCAAATAGATATTTAAAAAAAACAAAATCTTTGTGCCAACTGTTTTTTTTTTTTTAATTTGCTCTTCCTCTCTGTCCCACTGTCATTTCTTTATCACCTAGACCCAGGGTCTCTGTAGGGTGCATTTGGTTAAGATGATTCACTGACAGAGAAGGGGTGGGTGCTCAGCCTTCGCCAAAAAGCCCAGCGTGGCTGAGCAGCTCCACGGCCTGCCAGTGGTCACCCAGAGCTGGCCACGATTCCCTTGCTGCAGGTGATGCCGGGAGGAGACCCAGTGGGGAGATAATGAGGGAAGAGCTCTTGGGGGGGTGCTCCCAAGTTCTGCATCTGGGAGGAAGGTAAGGACAGCCTCCTGGTGGGGTGTCCCACCTTCCCCTCCCACCCCACCCTTCCAGTGGCTCCTGAGGCCCCACCTTGAGGGCTGGCAGCCGGAGCCTGCGACACCCGCAGATGCAGGACAGCTTCTGTGGGCCAGCACCCCCGGTGAGCCTCGGGCCAGTTAGCTCAACTTCCGGTTTGCTCAGCTCACTTGTTTCCTATACCTCTTGGTGAGGTTATAGTAATTCCTTTTGGATGCCATGGTTTTGATCACTTTTGAACAAGTTTTAGGGATGGGTTTTCATTTTTCCTCACAGCAACATTTTAATTTTTTTTTTTTTTGAGAGGGAGAGAGAGCACACCCGTGTGGCAGGAGGGGGAGAAGGAGAGGGAGAGAGAGACTCCTAAGCAGGTTCCACACTCAGCGTGGAGCCTGATGTGGGGCTCCATCTCCCAACCCTGAGACCATGACCTACACAGAAACCAAGAGTCGGACGCTTCACTGACTGAGCCACCCAGGCGCCCCAACAGCAACATTTTAAAGACCGTTTGGTTTGTTTCTGCCATGACTCCCTGTCACTGCAGCTAGCAAGGTCCAAGGTCGATAGAGGGGACCCTCCACTGGCAGAGAGATGAAGAGTCAGCACACAGCCCAGAACTGGGAAGGGCCAAGGGGCAGGGAGAAGGAAAACAGAGGACCAGAAGGGCCTTCCCCAGGGGACGAATGGGTCTCCTCTTTTTATCCCAGTGGAACTGCTACAAATGTTTAAAAAGTTTAGCAAAGGCAGCACGTTGATGTTCCGTGAGTGGGCCTCAAGCCACAGAGTGGACCCTGGAAAGGTAGGCACCAGGAGAACAGGGATTAGGTCCGTGCCCCCAGCCCTGGTCACACCATGGGTCACTGCCAGCCCGGTGTCTGAAAACCACCTGTTGCCCCACACGCAGGCCGGGCCACGGGGGCATGTGCGGGCCTGTCCTGTTCAGCAGTTTTACCAAAGGCTTGGATCAGGACACAGAAGGCAAATCTATGTGATTTGTGAGCGGCACAAAGTTGATTAATAGCAATGATCAGGTGGGTCATTGATTAAAACAAATGATCCAATCAGCCTAAAAAAAGATCTGACAAGCCTGAGATGAATGAATCGAAAATTGAATTTAGTAGGAACACACTTTAGAACCTGTGCCCTCTTCCTGCAGTGCCCTTCCTGCAGGAAGGGTGTGGCCGACAGTGTCCGCGATGCCCCCGCCCCCCGCCCCCTGAGCCCCGCCTCCTGGTCCTCCCACCTGAGTGTGACCCCTCCCCGTGAGTGGGGGCTGGACTTAGTGACTCCCTGGGAAGGAGAAGGGAGGGCAGCAGCGGTGGGACGTCGCTTCCAAGATTATGTTGTAAGAAACCTGTGGCTCCTCTCGCACGCTCTCCCCCTCAGAGCCTGGCTCTGGGGGAAGCATCTGCTGTGTGGCGAACAGCCCCACGGAGAGGCCACGTGGCACGCAGGGGCCCAGGGCCTGTCAACAGCCGCACGGGCAAGCTGGGGAGCCGAGCACCCCACCCCGGCCAGTCCACCCTTCACATGAGGCCGCAGCTTTAGGGCAGCCTCCTGAGGGGCTCTGAGCCCGAGCTGCCCGGCGGAACCCCACCCCAGAAAACGGGACACAACAAAGGTGAGCGGCGGCTCTGTTTGGAGAGAACTACCCCAGCGGTCTGACTTCCCCTGCGCCCGCCGCTCGGCCTCCCCGGGGAGTCGCTGCGCTTCTCGGGGCTTCTGTCTGACGGGGTGGTCGCTGAAGTCCCTTCAGCACTGTAAGAGGCGGATCAGAGGGAAACGGCTCCCTGGCTGTCCCTGCGGAAGGGCTCAGGATTCCGTGGGCCTGAAAGCCAGGATGACAGGAAGGTCCGTGGAGGTGAGGCCGGCTTCACAGACGTCTGAGGGGGCTCGGTGGGCACCCCAGCCTCTCCTGCACGGTTCTCGGGGTCAACGCGCGGGGCGCCAGCCTTGGAAAAGAGCAATGGGTCTGTCTGCAACCAGAAGTGGGGCCCAGAAGCGAGGCCCCCCGGGAAAGAAGGGAGGATGGAGGAGGACGCCCAGCGTAGAAGAGCTGCGGGTGAAGACAGAGCATGACATCCCAACATCTGAAGGACCATCAAGGGGCAGAGCAACAACTCCTTCGGTGCAGTGTCGATGCAGCGTCGGGGGCAAAACTAAGAGGGCGGTGGATTGGAGAGAGGCGGCCCCTGCCTTCAGACCGGACGCCCCCTCTCAAGGGCGGAGCTTCCGGCACAGGCCAGAGGGCTTTGGCGGGGGGCAGCTCCCAGGCTCCAGCGGAGGCAGCGGGAGCGGGTGGTTGAGCGCACTCACCCAAAGCGTGCGGGTTAGGTAACCATGGTTCTTTCGCGGAGACTGAACCTAAGTTCTTTTTTTTTAAGAGAGAGAGAGAGAGAGCACACGTGGGTTGGGGCGGAGGGGCAGAGGGAGGGAGAGAGAGAATCTTAAGCAGGCTCCATGCCTAGCACAGAGCCCAAGGTGGGGCTTGACGTCACGACCCTGAGATCATGACCCGAGCTGAAATCAAGAGTCCTATGCTTAACTGAGCCACCCAGGCGCCCGTGAACCTAGATTCTGATCTCAGTGTTTTTGTCAGTCTACTCAGGCTTGTCTCAGGCGTAGGTAAGGTATTACTCTGGAAGAGCTTTTCTCTTAACAGTGTGTTCCTACTGCTTGTCCCTATACATAAAATTCCTCTTTTCTAGATTCATACCCTCAGGTATTAAGGCCTAACTTTACAAATTCCCTGTTAGACTCTAAATAGCAGCTTCTCTGGGGGCTGTCTTAGCAAGGTGAGAAGCCTGAGCTGAGCAGGGTTCTTGGGGAGGGGGGTCTAGCAAAGGAGGTACTGACCACTCCTCGGGGGTCTGGCACATCCATAATGTGTTCTCCGTTAGTGATGACCTTTTACCAATGAAAATCTTCAGTAGCAATAAAGGCAAACTTCCCCTTTTGCTGTGATGGTTTATAATGGGACATTTCCTACCAGGCAACCTTAGTGTGGTAAGTTCGTGTTTCTCAAACTGGGGGTCTGCTGGTGTGTTCTAGGCAGTCCTGAGAATGGCTCCTGCAAAGGACTGACTTGCAGTTGCCCCTCCCCCAATTCATAGGCCGAACCCCAGCCCCCAGTGTGACGGCATCAGGAAGTGGGGCCTCCAGGGGGTGCCTTCCACTCGGTGAAGGCATAGCGAGAGGACAGCCATCTATGAATCAGGAAGCAGGTTCTCACCAGCCATGGAATCTGCTGGCACCTCCAGAAGGATGAGAAGTAAATTTCCGCTGTTTTTAAGGCGCCCTGCGCTGGCATTTTGTTAGAGCTGCCCGAAGGGGACTAAGATAGCTCCCCTTTCCTCGAGTTTGAGAAGCTCCGAGCCCCTGGACGAAGGTCAGCGGCTGGAGGCGAGCGGGGAAAGAGTGTTAAGTGTAGAGTCAGACAAGGGGGGCTGAACCCCAGCTCTGCCCCTTGTAAGGTGTGCGAGCACTGTGGACAGGTTATTTAATCATCGGCAATACGAAGATGCTCGATACACACATCGGATCTCCCTCTGTGCCCCAGGGCTCTCAGGCCACCAGGACACCAGCGCGTGTGTGGAGGTCTGCAGGGCAGAGCCTAGGGCAGCTGGGGCCCAGGCCGGTTACCCCCAGTGACCGTACACATTATGATCACTTTCTAAGTGTTCCACGGTGAACGTGGGAAGCACACAGGCACTCTGGAATGGGGCCTTATCGTGATCCGGCCCAGCTGACCTCCCCAGCTCCTGAGAACTTGGTCTTCTGCCTACCCGAGTAAAATGGGTCCACCCCCGGGACGGTTCCACTCCGCAGAGCACCTAGAGGACTGGAGCCCACATGTGAGAGGCAGCCACGTTCCCGCCTTCTCCCACACAAAACTTCACCCACAATTGTTTCACCAGAGTTTTAAAAAAGTACTGATAAGAGCAGAATGTGTATCATCTTTTTTGGGAGGGAAGAGGGGTTTCAGCTACCTCACTTTTTGAGGGAAAACATTACTTATCTTTCTAAAAGTCACATTTGTAAGGATTCAAATGTACACAAGGAGACCGAGTAAGAAAGGAGAGTTCTTCCCTACTCTCTCACTTCTGATGGCTTCAGTGGGATGCCAGCCTCCTTGGCCACTAAACTGGCAGAGAGAGTTGGCAGCAAAGTGGCCGGGCCACCCTCAGGATGAGCCACGAGTCCAGGACAATCAGGACTGGCTTTTCCAACGGGTGGTCAGGGAGGAGAGAGTGGACGCAGGCGGGGAGAAGTTCATGCCCTCAGAAGGGAAAAAGCCCACCCCGACACCTGGCCTCTTCCCTAGACAACACCCAGAGGCCACACTCCCTAAAAGGCCCACCTGTCCCACACTCCCGGGGCCTCGTCCCTGGAAAGCAAACAACCGCCCTCACACAGGGAGCACCCAATCCCACGCCCTCTGTCAACTGCCACTAATCTTTAAAATGCCACTTTGCTGGGGGGAGGGGAGCAGTCCAGGCTGTGGGGAGGGATGGTCCCTCAGGGTCCCAGCAGGGAGCGTGAGGCCAGCCTCTCAGGTCCGGAGGCCCAGGGTACGAGGGGGAGCTGACCAGACCCATATACCCTCTGGGGCTGGGAGCCTGCCGTCTGGAAGGCAGGAGGCTGTCTCAAGTTCTTTCCTTAATGCCGTCCTCCAGCCAGGTGTTCTCCAAGGCTCACTTACTCTCTGCCAGTCCACAGAGGCTGCCTGAGGGGACAGTGCTCCCTGGTTCTGCAGACACCCCTCCCTGAGATCTCAAGCCCCATTTCGGCCAGCCCGCTTGCTTTCCGGAGTCCCGCCCAGCCTTACTTGCAGAGGACAGCATCGGCGTCAGACAGAGCCTCGTACAAACACAAGTCGCCTTCCTCCATGTCTCTGGTGACCACCAGCGTGAGACTCAGAAACAGGGCTGCCGCGGCCAGCCTCATTGTCCAGTGCATGGACACCTGGAACAGAAGGAGCTTTTAGAGCTGCGGGGCCCTCTGCAGGGGGCATCCTTCTCAGCCTGCGTGTGTGTCCCCGCCCCAGGGGCCCACAGGGAGGACCAGAGACCTCTGGTAAGCAGCAGGAGAAGGGCGGGAAGCTGCCTGGGCTTCAGCGGCCAATCTGCCACCCGGACACAGATACCTTGGAAGGACCTGGGCCTACTCCAAGCCGGACTCAGTTTGCAGTCCTGGCTGAGACCCCTCCTCCGTTGGAGCAGGCCTTTGTGGGCCACTAATCCCAGTGGCGTTTGGGCAGAAGGGCTTATATAAGCCTCTCGCCCCAGCTCCTCGTCCTGTCCCCGCCACTTGCCCCGTGTGCAATCTGCTGGCCATAGGCCAGCCAGCCTGCTCCTCTGGCTTTAAGGCAAACCCTGGGAAGCTGGTGACCCCAGGCTTTGGGCTGAGGGGCGGGGGCGCGGGTTCTGGGGTGCTTGCGAGAGCAAGACCTTGGTCGTTTTTCTAGGAGGAGGGGTCTGGCTGGGCTGTGCCCCTTGGACAGCTCTGCGTCCCCTGCCCACAGCTCCTGTGCCACCTGCCTTGACAGCCTTGGGGCTGACGGATGGTAGGTGGTTGGACGCAGTGACCCTGTGTAGGAGGGTCCCCTGCACTTAGGGCCGCCCTGGCCCCGAGGCCAGCTCCAAAGGGCCAGCTAAGGACAGAAGCGCTCCTCAGACTGCACCTTGCCGCAGTGCTGAACTCAGCACTCTCCCAAAATAATAGTCTCTGGAGAAGAAACCAGCAGGGCTGCTGGGGAGGAGGGCAGCTTGCCGTGCGGTTTGCCGGTGCTGTCTGGGAGGAAGGGGGGTACCAGCCTGCAGGAAGTTGCGTGTGTGGGACTCCGACTGGAACAGGAGAGGGCAGGGGAAGATCAAAGGCGGTTCTCCCACTGTCTTTCCAGTTGATCTACTCCCTGTCTTCTCTGAGATGGGGTGTGGGGGTGTGCTGGGGGGACGTTCTCCCAGCCAGGAACTGAGGATGCCTGGGTTCTGCTCTGAGCCCCGCTAGGCTGCTGGGGTGGGGGTGGGGGTCTGCCTCACTAGGATGCACCACTTCTCCCTCTCAAAAACAAGTAAAATGCCCCCGTCACTCCTGCGCCTTGCTAAGGAAGATGAGATCATAGCCATAAAGTATATGCAGCTCGAGCTTTAGAGAAACTATTTCAAGCGTTCCTTGCTTTCCAGCTGAATTCCTGCTTCCAGGATCCCGACTTCTAGCCAAAAGCCCTTCTTTGGGGCGACAACTTAAACACACTTCTCAATAATTAGAGTCCCTGATGTATGACTAGGGCTCCTCCACAGAGGACTCATTCCCAAGATCGTTCCCCTACTGGAAGTGTCTCCTGGGAGCCCCCTCACAAGATGGCGTGAGAATGGAATCGAACAAACTGTGGATGTAAGGGCCTTGGGACAGGAGTGGCCCTCACCTAGGGAATGCTCGTCATTGATGCAGAGTGTAAGTACTCTTCCACAGCCCCATCCATTTGTTCATTCATTCATTCATTCATTCATTCATTCATTCGAAATCCATCTCCCCAGCAGGTACTGAGCCCCTCCCATGTGCCAGGCCCTGATGAGATACAGGGTCAGCACGGTCCCTGTTCTCTCCGAGCTCGCTGGAGAGCCAGAGCCACAAGGACGGTGCTGCCAGCATGGTCTTCCAAGGCCAAGAGACTCTTGCCTTCAAAGTGGCAGCCACTAGAGAAGCCAGAACTTTCCTGAATGCCAACAGCTCTTAGCACCAAAAAATGGCTGGCTGGAGGTAGGGGAGAGTCCCTGGGAGAGGGTTGCTCCTGCTGAGCTTCCCCGTGTCCGCAGTTCTTCCTTATTCAGTATGAGCCAAGCTTTTATCATCGAATCCTCTTGATATGATCCTCTGAAGTAAGTACTGTTATTATCCCATTTTACAGAGGAGGGGACTGAGGTATGGAGAGGTTTGCTGACTTGGATCTTGGTCACATGGGTTGTAAGTGGCCAACCTGGGATTTGAACCCATGCCACTTGCCTCCAGACTCCCTGCTCCTTAACCACTCTCCTCTACTGCCCCCTCTTGGAGCTTTGCCGTCCCCTGTCTTTCCCCCTCTATTGTCCCCCTCCATTCCCTTTGTTCTTGGAATGAAGCCCCAAATCTCCCACTTAGCCCAGAAGGCCTGCATGATCTGGCTCTTCCCGCTTCTCTCCGCTGCGGCTGCTCAAGGTTTAACTCCAGCTCAGGCCTCAGGCTCCTTCCTGCCCCAGGGCCTTCCTATGCACCGCCCTCGCTTCCCACCCCATTTTGGTGGATAGCTGAAATGTCATTTCTTCAGAGAAATGCCCTGACCCCCAGGTTCCATTCGATTCCTGCGATACAGAATCGTAGCTCCTTATTCCTTTCCTGGTTCTTACGGGCTTGTAATGGATTATCTTGTAATTACTTGTTTAGAGATTAACTTATAGTTCCCCGCCCCCGTTCCACAAACTTCTTGGCAGGCTGTACCAAGTCTGCGTCCAGCATTCCAAGCACAGTCCCTGGCATTTCTAGATGCTTAATAAATTACCGCATGAATGCCTGACAAACTGGCCACCTGTTTCTGATAGTTCAAATTTCACGTAACAGCACCTAACTCAATAAACATCAGCAGGAAGTAACCACTCAGGTTGGCCCCTGGCCCTGGATCCCTTTTGCTCATTTAGCTAACCTTCTCTGGCTTGTTTTCGTACAGAGAGCTCTGACAGAGTGCAGTGGTTCTTGGCATTTTCGAATCTGGTCTTTCTCTTGGGGATTCACAGGACTTCACTTCATATGTGGAGTCCAAGATCTGGGAACCACATTCAAGCCTAGGAAGGCACAGTGTCCCCTTCCCATTGCCAGCCTGCTTCGCTCAACTGCCTTATTTCTGGAAATGCCCATCTCTGGATCCCAAGGTAGCCACACTGGGAGCCCCCTTCGTTTCCTCCAGTGATCTGGGCTGTGACCACATCCCAGTACTATCAGGGAGGCTGAGCCTGTTGGCTTCCTGAGATGCCTCGGTCCCTCCAAACCCCGGGATCTGCTGGGCCAGGGCTCCTGGAACACTTGACACCCCCTCCTATCCCTCCAGCCCCCCCATCGCTGCCCAGATGTCACCTTCATTCTCTATCCAGACAGACGCTCATGCTTTCCCTGTCTCCTAAACCTTTTTACCTATGCCCTCTGTAATCTCTGAATCTACAGTGAGGGGGAGTGTATTCCCCCTCACTCCTTTCCTTCACTCTACATTTAAAAATTGAGATTTATATACCAGAAAATTCACCTTTTAACATGTACAATGCAGTGATTTTTAGTATAGAAATCACTACAGGTTGTGCAACCCTCACAAAGTTATGCAACCATCATCACTACCGAACTCCAGAACATTTTCATCACCCTCAAAAGAAGCCCCAAAGCACAACTCATTAGCAGTTACTCCCCATTCCTTGGGAGCCACTAATCTACTCTCTACTTTTATAGATTTGCTTATTCTGGATGTTTCATATAAATGGAATCATACTACAGTTGACCCTTGAACAACATGGGGGTTAGGGATGCCAATCCCCTGTGCAGTTGAAAATCTGTGTATAACTTTGACTCCTGCCAATTTAACTACTAATAGCTTACTACTGACTGGAAGCCTTACTGATAACATAAACAGTCAATTAACACATATTTTGTGTGTTATATTCTGTTTTCTTATAATAAAGTAAGCTAGAGAAAAGAAAACATCATTAAGAAAATCGTAAGAAAGAGAAAATACACTTAGAGTCCTGGACTGTTGAAAAATCACCTATAGGTAGACCCATGCCGTTCAAACCCATGTTGATCAAGGATCAACTGTGTATGTGTTCTCCTGCCATCAGCTTCTTTCACTTAGCATGTTTTCAAGGTAATCCATGTTGTGTCAGTACTTCATTCCTTTTTATGGCTGAATAATATTCCATTGTACGGACACACCACATTTTATTTAGCCACTCATCAGTTGATGGACATTTGGGTTGTTTCTACTTTGGCACTATTATGAACAATGCTGTTATAAACATTTGTATACATTTTTGTGAAAATATGTCATCACTTTTCTTGGGTTCGTATGACAATTCCATGTTTAACATTTTGAGGAACTGCCCCAGTCTTTTTATTTTCTTGATGGTATACTCTGATGCACAAAAAGTTGTAATTTCAATGGACTTGACTGAATTTCAATCAAGTCCAATTTATCTATTTCTTCTTTTGTTGTCTATGCTTTTGGTGTCATATTCAAGAAATTAGTGCCAAATGTCATGAAGCTTTTCCTCTATGTTTTCTTCCAAGAGTTTTCCAAACTTAGCTCTTACATTTCCATCATTGATCCATTGTGAGTTAATTTTTTTTAAGATTTATTTATTTTAGAGAGAGAGAGAAAAAGGGAGAGAAAGAGAACATGAACAGGGGGAGAGGCAGAGGGAGAGAATCTCTAAGCAGACTCCCCACTGAGTGGGGATCCTGACATGGGGCTCGATCTCACCACCCATGAGATCATGACCTGAGCAGAAACCAAGAGTCAGAGGCTTAACCAAATGAGCCACCCAGGTGCCCCCCCGTTGTGGGTCAGTTTTTATATGTTGTGTTAGGCAAAAATCCATTTTTATTCTTTTGCATGTAACTATCCAGTTGTTCTAACACCATTTGATGAAAAGATTTTGCTTTTCTCATTGATGTCACTTCACCTTTACCTCTTGCCATAACCAATTTTAGTATATGTGCTGCCGAAGCGAGCACTCTCTTGCCATAACCAGACAGCTTACTTCGGAAGTTCTTCAAAGTGTGGAATGCTCAGTCTCCCACCCCCAACATGACTCAGGGTTGGGAGGTAAGGTTGACTAGCACCCCATTCCCCTTTGTTGCTTCTATACCATGACTCCTCAGCCCTTCTGTCAAAATCTACATTTCTTGAGGCTTACTCCATCTGAATCAATCCTAATTGGTGTTATCTGCCTTCCTATCACTCCTTGCTCACTGAACACATTGCTACTTGGCATGGAAACTTTCCCTTGTTCTAAGTCTTGATATCAACCCTGGGTGACATCCATATCCACGTAGATACCTCTTCCAACACTTCTCCCTCCTCTCCAGCCTCTTTTCTGATGGCAACTTCTTGGACATTGTCACCACTAAAAACCATTCCATGCCTAAAATCTTAAATTCAAGCAGGCATTCTGACAACAACCTCTTCTTCCTTTGCTCTCGTTTTGTTACTCGCACTGCATCTACTCTCCCATCTCATTCAGAACTTTAATCCCTTGACCACTGTCCTTTCTCCTTACCTATTCTGACTTCCCTTTTTCTCTGGTGCCTAGTTCCTGTGAATCTTTGCTTCTACTCTTCACTTGCTACCGTCTTCAGTTCCTTCCTCCTTACCCTCATGTTGTGGCTGTTGGGTGTAACTCCAATTTTGAACCAGTCTGCCTGATCCACTGTGCACCCTTGCTGCTCCCCACTCCCACCTACCTTCTCAGTACCTTGTGCCCTCTACAGACCCTGGAGCAGGGGATGGAGAAAAATATTGTGCTAAGTGAAAGAAGCCTGTCACAAAAGACCACATATTGTATGATTCCTTTTATATGAAACATCCAGAATAGGAAAATATACAGGGACAGAAAATTGATTCATGGTTTCTTAGGGCTGGAGGTGGGTGGATGAATGAATAGGGGAGATGGGGTTATAGCGAAAAGGTATGGGGTTTCTTTTAAAGGTGATGAAAATGTTCTAACATTGTGGTGACTGTTGCACATATCTGTAAATATATTAAAAACCATTGAATTTTATACTTTAAAAGCCATTAAATCACACATATTTAAATTATACTATATTTTGGTGAACTGTGTGGTATGTGAAACATATTTCAATAAAGCTATTAAAAAAAAAAAAGTCCAGGTAACATCAGCAAAATGATGGACTGGGAATCTCCAAGCTCTCATTCTTTCATGGAAACTTCAAAATACACACATGTACACACACTCCAAAACCAAACCAACCAACCAACCAACCAACAAAACAAACACACAAGAAACCAGAGCTAGGAGCTCTGGAAAACAGCCAAGGATTGAGAGCAACCAAGTGAATGCTCAATCAAGAAAAAGTTGCCTTCAAAATGATAAGAAATTTCATGAAATTTTCACGTCTTTGCCCCCACACCCTCCCCAGCATAGTTCAGTCTTGGTTCAGAGGAGATTGAAGCCCAGTTACCAGTTTCCTCTCTCAAACCAGAGGGAGCAAAGCAGACCTTACTACAGTGTTTTAATCTGTCTAAGGATTGCCTGAAAGACTGGTTTCTGTCTGGTCTAACTCAGATCTCAGGAAGGCTAAGGAGTGGGTATTGCTTATGAAAGCTGCAAGGAGACTACAGACCTGCAGATATTTAGGGCAAGAAATTATGGGTGGAGACATATAAAAGATAATATAGGCTCCAAAGAGAAGCTAGGGTGAGATTCTTAGGGAGATTAAGGCATTTAAAAGAAGCTGTGTATATGGGGGAATTGAGAAAGCCACATTCAGGTCCAGGCAAGACACATGCTCAGAAAGGACCAGAGGGGATCTTAAGTTCTCATCTTGGGCTGATCCCTGGGGCCAGAGCATGCCCAGCTAATTAATAAAGGTCTTCTTTGGCAGACAGCCAGTCTGCAAAGACTGGGAAAGGTAGTTGTTTCTTTCAAATACACAGTTTTTAACAACACAAAAAAAAATCACAAAGAACAAGAAAACATAGCCATTCAAAGGAATAAAACAAGTCAATATAAACTGTCCCTGAGGAAGCTCACACATCAGACTTAATAAAGACTTTAAAATAACTGTCTTAAATATACACAAAGAGCTAAAGGAAAACATGAACAAAGAACTAAAGACAATCAGGAAAACAGTATATGAACAAAATCAGAATATCAGCAAAGTATAAAAATTATGAAAAGGAACAAAATAAATTCTAGAGCTGAAAATGAAATAATTGAAATGATAAATTTACTAGAGGGATTCAATAGCATATTTGAGCAAGGAGAAAAAAAGAATCCATGAATTTGAAGAAAGAAAATTTCAATAATTTCAGAACACTGAAATTACTGAGTCTAGGAGCAGGGGTAAAAAGAAAAAAGCATGAAGAAAAGTGAACAGAGCTTAAGAGACCCATGAGAGACCATCAAGTAGACCAGTATATGCATTATGAGAGTTCCAGCAGGAGGAAAGAGAGAAGGGGGCAGAAAGATCATTTGAGAAAATAATGGCCCAAACTTCCCAAATTTGATGAAGTACATAAATCTGCAAATGCAAAAAGCTCAAGAAATGCCAAGTAGAATAAACTCAAAGACACTCATACTAAGACACATAATCAAAGTGTTGAGAGACAAAAAATGAATCTTGAAAGCAGCAAGAGAAAAGGGACTTGACATGGACAAGGTATCCTCCATAAGACTGACAGTTGATTTATCAGAAGAAACCTCGGAGGTCTGAAGGCATTGGGATGATATACAGTTGACCTTCAAACAACAGGGAGGTTAGGTACACTGACCCCCATGCAGTCAAAAGTCTGTGTATAACTTTTGATTCCCCCAAAACTTAAGTACTAATAACCTACTGCTGACTGGAGCCCTTACTGATAACATAAACAGTTGGTTAACACATATTTTATATGGTATATATATTATATACTATATTCTTACAGTAAAGTAAGCTAGAGAAAAGAAAATGTTATTAAGAAACTCATAAGGAAGAAAAAAAATCCACAAATAAGTGGGCCCATGCAGGTCAAATTACGTTGTTCAAGGGTCAGCTGTATTTAAATTATTTAAAGAAAAGACTGTCAACCAAGAATTCTATATCCAGTTAAACTGTCCTTCAAAAATGAGGGAGATATTAAGACATTCCCAGATAAACAAAAACTGAGGGAGTTCATTGCCACTAGAGATTCCCTGCAAGAAATGCTAATAAGAGACTTTCAGGTTGAAATAAAAGGACAGTAGACAGTAACTTGATGTTAGGTGAAGATATAAAGATCTCAGGTAGAGGTAAATATATCGGCAAACATATCAGCCAGTATTATTATAATTTTTCTTTGAAACTCCACTTTTTAAAAAAAATAGGATTTAAAAGTAATTATAAACTTTTGCTAGTGTACAGATATATAAAGACATAATTTGTGACTTCAATTACATAAAGTAGGGGAGTGTAATTATATAGAAGTAGAGTTTTTACATGTGATTGACATTAAGTTGGTATCAATTCAAATTAGATTGTAATAATTTTAGGATGTTTTATGTGATGCTCATGATACCCACAAAATATACTTACATAATATACACAAAAATAAGTAAGAGGGGAATAAGAACATGTCACTACAATTCTTTCAAAAGATCAAAGTGGAGGGAACACTTCCTAAGTCATTTTGTGAGGCTAACATTACCCTGATACTAAAACCAGACAAGATACTACAAGAAAGGAAAACTAAAGACCAATATTCTTTATGAATACTGATGTAAAAATCCTAACAAACTGCATTCGGAAGCATATTAACAGTATTACACAACATGACCAAGTAAGATTTATTTCTAGAATGCAAGAATGGTTCAACGTATGAACATTAACCAATAAGATACACCACATTGAGCGTATGAGAGGAAAAATCCACATGATTATCTCACTTGAGGCAGAAAAAGCATTTGACAAAATGCAACAACTTTCTTTTTTTTTAAGATGTTATTTATTTTTGCAAGAAAGAGTTCGCATGAGTGGGGGCGGGAGGGGCAGAGGGAGAAGCAGACTCCCCACTGAGCAGGGAGCCTGAAGTGGGAAAGTGCGACTGCATCCCAGGACCCTGGGATCATGACCCGAGCCAAAGGCAGACCCTTAACGGACTGAGCCACCCAGGCACCCATTTTCATTCATTTTTTTTTTTTAAGATTTATTTTATTTTTGAGAGAGAGAGAAAGCAAGCAGGTGGTAGGCAGGAGCAGAGAGAGAGGGAGAGAGAATCCAGACTCCACACTGAGCATGGAGCCCGATGCTGGGCTTGATCTCATGACCTGAGCTGAAACCAAGAGTCAGATGCTTAGCTGACTGCACAACCAAGGCACCAACAACTTTTTGATAAAAAAACAAACAACAAACAAACAACAAACAAAAAAACACTCAACAAACCAGGAAGAGAAGGAAACATCCTCAATATGATAGAGGCCATGTGTGGAATGCCCATAGATGACATCATACTCCATGGTGAAAGACTCAAAAATTTTTCCCAAAGATCAAGAACAAGACAAATTAGTTTGCCATTAGTTTGCCAGGGCTGCCATGGCAAAATGTCACAGATTGGGTGGCTTAAGCAACAGAAACTTATTTTCTCACAATGAGGAGTTATGATTTAATGGTTACAGATTTTATGTTGGGGTAATAAATGTTTTGGAAACACATAGGGTGATAAATGTTCAACATTGTGAATGTAATTAGTACCACTGGATTGTACTCTTAAAAAGAGTTAAAATGGTAAATTTTATGTATATTTTAGTCCCCACACACACCATACACATCCAAGGAACTAGTGGTCTATAGAGCCCACTTCGGAAACACTGACCTGATCCATTCTCCTCACTGTATAGACCACTTGATCAGCCTGTGTAGACTACTTTCCAAATACTCCCAATTGGCTGTGCTTTCTCCACCTGAAGACCTTTGTACAAGCTCTTCTCTCTGCAAGGAGAGCTATTCTCTCCTGACCCATGACCCACATGGCTAACTTTTGCTTATCCTTCAGATATTATTTAAACATCAGTGAACGTTCCTTCAGTGAACCTTCTTAGATATCCTCTCATATCCACATATAGTCTCCGCCATGATAGTATGTATCAGGCCATTTTTATTTGCCATTTACTTGTCCTTATCTACCACTAGACTGTTACCTTTATGGGGGAAGAACCACATGTGTCCCGTGAATTGCTGCATCTGGTACCTAGCACAGTGCCTGAGAAATAGCAGATGCTCAATTACCATTTAAAGAAGGAAGGAAATAAAGAAGGAGGAGTGGACATTGACTTCCTAAAGATCACACCTCCATCTCCACTAATTTAACCTGTGTCTCCCTTGAGTTCCAGGGGCAGTGTTTGTTCCTCCCTCAATAGCTCTCACTGATATATTTCTTCTGTTCTAGTTTTCTGTGCACATATTTCATCCTGTGAGGGCCCCAGTTGTTTCTGCATCCCCCACAGTACTTTGAATATAGTAGACACTTAATAACTAAACAAGCACCCACACTCAAAAACAATATGTTGTAAACAGAATATCCTGACTTTTTGTTGTCCTTCGTATATAAAGAGTAGGAAAGGATGGCAAAGTCTCCCAAAATGCACTTGAGCCATCCTTTAGTTCTCCACTAAAAGATGTTGCTTTTATGCATATTTCATTTCAGATGACCAATTGTCTTGGAAATTGTCTTGTAATTTAAAATTGTCTTGTAATGTAAAAGTATCTGAATGTAGTTTCTTTTGTTATTATTTTAGGAAATGCTTGCTTTCCTTCTATCACGTTTTGAATTGTAGATCTTTAACTTATCAAACAGAAGATGTAGGAACTGGTGGTATTGACAGGGGGTGGGGCATGGGGCCAGTGGTAGAGAGAGCTGCAGAGCTGAATTTTCTAGCAGTTACATTTCCCAAGAGTGAGGAGACTAGGAGAGTGTCTTTGAGATAAGCCCAGCCCTGGCCCCTGAGCCAACCACCCATTTTATCCAAGGGTTCTGCTAGACCTCCAGCCAGAAGCTGGGGGCTTGGGCCACTTCACTTGAAGGACACAGTCTTCTCTCTGGTAGCCCCACCTTGTTGGTCTCAGCAACCAATTATTGACCTAATCAGCTCACTGCCTTAACCAGATGTTGTATTTATCGACTCACTTCATCCACAGAATGGAAAGGCCCAGATAAGTTATGATATAGTGGCATTTTTCAGGTTCATTTGCTGCCCTGTCATCCTCAGAAGGTTGAATATTCTGTCTGTCCTCGTGGAGGTGAGCACTGAATGTAGAGCCCATGAGCGCTGTACATTGACCTCCCTCACCTCCTTTCATGCGCAAATCTGATCTCTGGGTCTGCCCACATATCTATGCATGGGAGGAAATAAGAATTCTTCCTTGGAGGGAGAAATCAAGACTCCACAAAGGAAAGAAACTTCCTAAATTTGTTAGAAGTAAGGCCCATCTGAACTGAAATCAGTAATGCTAATCCCAGTCCAGGACTCCAGTAGTGAGAAATGTGCCAAGGAGCCCTTTCTGGAAAAGTTAGAGAAATGTTTGATGCTCAGACACAAGCATGTAGAAATGCCATGAGTAATGGCCTCAAATCATATGAGGGTAAAGAAATAAAAAATATGCCCCAAACAAGAATTCTCTTAAGTTCTCCAGGCCATAGTTCTCATCCCTGAAAACTTCTCATTCTTTCTGTCTCTCTGTCTGGCTGGTCCCTAGGGAAAGTCCCTGCCTCGCACCAACCAGGAAGAAGAGCCCCTATCACTTACCCAGAGCAGTGTGGGAGCTGTTGGGCAGTGGCTGCAGGGAGGTGAGAAATCTTCGCAGGTTTCTGGGCTGGACAAGGTGGGGAGAAAGTTCCCTCCAGGATGCCCCACAGTTTGGGCCCTTAAGGCTATCAGGGTCTGCCAGCGTTGAGAGTATGGGAGTTTTAAGGGAGGTTCCTGGAGTTCCAGGAGAGGAGGCAGCAGTTGGCCGTTGGGGAGGCAGTTGGGGAAAGTTCCAGGAAGTTCCAGGGAGGAGCTAACATGCAGGGTGGGTGAGAATTGAAAAAGAAGAATGGGAGGGTTTTCCAGCATTCCCTCTTCCAAGGATTCTAAGGTAAAGAGCAGAAATCACAGAGACGGTTCTCCTACCATTTTTCTTACCTTTCAAGATACACTGTGAGACAGGGAGAAGAGGCACAAGGGATGCACAAAGAGAAGGCTGTGGAAGAATAAAGAGAGAAGCCACTAATGCCAGAGTCCCAGAAAGAGATAAACAGTGTAGAGCAAAACTCACATCAACACCGAGAGGAGAGAGACGGGATTGGGAAACTTACTTGGGGTGAAGCAAGAGCCCCTTCTCCAACGAGTATGGCCTGGAGTCTGAGAAGAATGCAGGGGAACAACCCTTGCTCAAGCCAAGACTGTGGAAACTGCTTTCAGCGGGTAATGTTCTGTCAAAATGGGCAGTTGGTGCTCCTGTAACAGGTGATCAGGCCTAGGACAAGTCCTGGCTTTCAGGACTTGGGTTTCCTGCTGTGTTAAATGACCACCTGAGATCACAACCTTAATTTCCTTCTGGAAAATTCCTCCCAGGGAATTCAAGGAGTCAGTGAAAATCCAGACATCCCAGATGAATTAAGTCAGAATCTCAGGGTAAGGCCTAGACATCAGTACTTTGTTTGTACTTTATTTAGAGTAGGCTCCATGCCCCATGTGGAGCCCAGTGTGGAGCCTGAACTCACAACCCTGAGATCAAGACCTGAGCTGAGATCAAGACTCAGATGCCCAACCAACTGAGCCACCCAGGTGTCCCAACATCAGTATTTTAAAAGTGTTTCTCATGGGATTCCAATGAAGAGCCAGGCCTAAGAATCACTGCTTTAAACATAGATTGATGACAGGCATTTGCCAGAGGCTGAAGGTACAAACATGAACAAGATTTAGACCCTGCTTCTGATGGGCTCACAGCTGAGCAATGAACATACTCATCCAAACAAACTACAATGACAAAATCGCCAACCATGTGCTGAGTTCAACCACGGAAGCAACCCCAGGGCAAAGAGGAAAGTGTATTAATTGTGTTTTATTTTATCCATTTTATGATGGTTTGATGTTTTGAGGGCCTTGCTGGTTGGGGAGAGATGCACCCCGCCCCTTGCCCTTCCAGGGCTAGCTGATTCTTAGAGATTGTGAACACCTCATCTTGGAACACACCTTTCATATGCAAACCAAAAACCTTGAGTCCATGCCCCCCAACAGCTGTCACCTAATGAGCCCGTATCCCCCTGCCCTACACTACTTCAGGGCCAGGCACCAGGCAACTGGATACCACCTGCCTAGCCCAGAGCATGCCAGCATTATTCAAACTAGACGATCTTTTATCCAGCTGTCACCTAATGAGCCCATATTCCCCTGCCCTACACTACCCCAGGGCCAGGCACCAGGCAACTGGATACCACCTGCCTAGCCCAGAGCATGCCAGCATTATTCAAACTAGATGATCCTAAGCTGTTTCCCCTGCTTCACCCCTTCCTTCCCATGGAAAACACAATAAAGTCTCTGGGACAGGCATTTCCCTCATCCCTCTGCATCCCTCTGCTTCCCGATTGACCTTGGTGATTTCCCAGGTGGTATGGTATACCCCTTTCTCTGGGAAATGGTAAGTAATAAATTCCTTCCATGGCATTGACCTTTCTGTGTCATCACCTGTATAAGATAAAATCCCATGGTGCAATCAAGACAGAAGCTTTCTTACAGAAGTGACAACCAGGGAAGGCTTTGAGAGAGAAACAGGAGAAGCGCATCCTACAAGCAAGAGCACTGAGGCACAGAAGGGTCCCAGCGGTTGGTGGATTAGAGCAGAATGGAATTGCTGGAGCACTGAGCACAGGTGACCAAATGGGGGTGGGGGTGGGGACAGCATGCAGGTAGGGAAACCAGGGAATGCTGGTGGGGGGGCGGTTTACTCTTGCTTAAGTAAGAGGTGATTTATGCACTTATCTGCCCTCCAACAGGCCCCACTAACTAACCCATTTCTCAGTTTGGGCTTCTGTGAGATTAACAAGGTCATGGTAGAGACCCTAAACACTGGCATCAACATTTCTGGGCCAAAGAGCCTATGGGAGGAGAGCATAGACTACAGAGCCAGGCAGAGAGGGCTCCTCTCCCTGACGTAGAGTGTGGGCTTCTTGGTCTGAATTCTGGACCTACCATCTTGGTCAAGCTTCTTACTCTCTCAGCCCGTTTCATTAGAGTGGACACACTAAGACATGTGTCATGGTTGTCATACAGATGAGGACAGAAGGGGGAGCACAGTTCTTGACTCAGTATATTTGTTTCCATCCTTCCCCCCTTCAACCAGGAAACTGTAAATCTGATGGGAACAAAAAGAAACACATTTCATCAGAACTGCAAGATAGCAGCTCATGAGATGCCAATCAGGAACAGTTCAGTAAGCATGTCTCTTCCAGACAAGCCCCATAAGGGGTCCTTCTAGATCTACAGAGGGGCCGCAAGATCTGTTGGCTTAGCCAGTGTCAGCCTCCATCATCTTGCTGTACTAAATTGAGGTCTTAGAACTTTCTTGGTTCCACATCCCAGGAAAGCCTTAAGAAGAAGCTGCAGGGCAAACAGATGTTGTAAAATGCCACGTGAGTTCAGATGCCCCCACTAGTTCTTGCACCTCTGTGCAGAAAGGAAGGTCTGGAAATGGGTCATCTTTTCCACCTCTGCTCTCTGCCTCTAGGTGTCCTGCACCTTTGGATTCCTTGGGCCACTGTGCCTATTCCGATGACCATTGACTGAGCGCTGACCACGTACCAAGCGGTGTATGAGCATGTAACCTGGGCCATTTACAACTCCCAATTTCAGTCCAAAGGCCTACCAATGCAAACGCCCATGTGCTGCAACAAGCTCTATCTCTGATTCTCAGTTCACCCAAACTATAGAGGTCCCAGGACATTTTGTATCCTATGATCTTCCATACTTTTCTCCATGTGTCATCCCATTCACTAAGCCATTCAGTGGATGGACCTTCACCGGGGTCCTTTCTGGATCAGGTACTACATACCTCTGAGGATGCATCATCCTTGCCACTCTATCAGTGTACAATTAGGGGAGATAAAGTGGTCTACACTGGGTTTGGAGAAGACTTTAGTTGGTCCCTGTGAGAAACGTGACTGGAATAGCTTGCCAATTCAGTTTAAACATCCACTGGGCCCAGCCATGTACAAAGAAGTGTTCGAGCTCTTGGGATTTCCTCTAGGATAGATAGAACACAATGCTTGCCCCCACAGTTTAATGGGAAAGATAGGTATTTACTTAACCAACAGTGAAATCAGGCAGTGATAAAAGCTATAAGAAAATAGTCCAAATAGTAGGGACACTGGAGGGAAATAAGACCAGAACTAAGGACGAGTTCACAGTGGAGAGGGTAATTGCAATGAATCTCAAGGGCTGCTTACTCAACTCATCCTTTTTTTTTACCCTGAGGGGGACTGGAATTCATGCATCATGTCCTTCCAGCCTGCCTGAGCCCCAACCTCTGACATCTGATCATTTCCCTGTAGAGTCTCATAAGATTAGCCAGCCATGTTGACTCTAGGCCTCTGCCTCACACCTGCCCCTGGCTCAGTGCTCATGGCCAGGGCCTCCAAAGCTCCTCTCCAGCAAGCCCTTGCACCAAGCCATCACTTCTGAGCAGCAGTTTGGTTGGAGGGCTGAATGCTGCAGCACTGCCCCGTGGAGGAGTGAAGGCAGCCAAGTCATTAAGCCCAAAACCACTGACAGCAAGTGAGTCCAGGTAGCTGCTAGAGGCCTGGCCCACATTTCAGTGTTCACAGACATCAGCCAAGGAAGAAAGAGCAAGCCTGGGACAAGGCCAGGCTCTAGCTCTTCACTGGGAATGTCATTTGAGACCTCAGAGGAAAAATCAGGGTAGTCTGCCTGGGCCTTCTTACCTTCCTCTTCTCCTGGGTCTTGTCCTGGATGCTTATCTGGGGAGGGGGTTTTGTAAGGAAAGTACCTGCTAAGATCAAGGTGGATCTTTCGGGAACTCAGGTGGACTGCCTTGTTTTATATGTGGCACCTACGGGTGTAATTATTTCCCAAAGCAACTCCAGGTGGATTCAGGTAGCAGGGTTAGGGGAAGCCTTATTCCGTGGCTCTGGAGGAAAGATGGATCAAGCCACCCAGATGCAGGATTCTAGCCTATGGCTCCCAGTGATGGGATGACCAGGCTCCTACTGGGCCACTGGATAACCACAGGGACCCATCAGCAAAATGTTTAGACAGACCCCATGACCCCCTACCAGGGCCACTGTAGAAGGGATTCCATTCTCAGCATACGGATGGATTTGGATCAGTTTTTAACCTGTGTTCTTTGGAGGTCTTCAGGAACTTTGGAGGGTGAAGGTTGGGAGTTCCAACCAAGAGCATTGATCTAGTTTCTACATTAGGACTCTGCTTAGGATATATATCTATATCTATCTACTGATAGATGACAGATAGCTAGATAGCTAGATAGATATTTTCTATTTCTAATATATAGGTATAGATTTTCTACATTAGGACTCTGCTTAGGATAGATAGATAGATAGATATCACAGGAACATACGAACGTATCTTTATCTAGCTAGCTAGCTAGCTATCCATCTATATTTTAACTGATTATGTTAGTAAATATTCAAGATCTCAGTGGAGGGGCACCTGGGTGGCTCAGGCAGTTGGGCGTCTGCCTTCGGCTCAGGTCACGATCCTGCAGTCCTGGGATCAAGCCCCACGTTGGGCTCCCTGCTCAGCAGGGAAGTCTGCTTCTCCCTCTCCTTCTGACCCTTCCCCCACTTGTGCTCTCTCTCACTCACTCCCTTTCTTTCAAATAAATTTTAAAAAAAAGATCTCACTGGATTAATTGATGTTAACTTACCTCTGCTGAACTTTTGCTATCTGTTCTTCTACCTTCTCTACACGTTACTCCTTTTTATCCTCACAGACATTTCATGAGTTATAGAGTGATATCCCCATTTTTCAGACAAGGAGACTGAGGCACAGAAAATATAAGAACCTTGCCCAAGGCACACAGCTAGTAAATGGTGAGCTGGATTTGAAGCCAGCCATGTTGACTCTAGGCCTCTGCTCTTTCCCTCCACATTTTCCTGACCCATCCTCTCCAACTCTGAGGTCTAGGGTTTGGTGTTTCTCTATGTTTATCAGAACCCTTGACAGCATTGTGAATATGGCGAGGTTGGCTTCATTGCCTAACCTCCCTCTGCCAAGCCTTGTGTGCCACTTCCATTGTTCCCTCTGGGCCACCAGGGACCTCACCAGTCCATCCTGTGGGAGAGCAGTCTGATGGGAGGAAAAGGACCTTCCTGAAAGGCCAGCTGTGGCCCACCCCATTTGTACATATAGCCTGGGTATTTTTTGATAGGTGTGAGAGGGAAAGTCCCCTGAAATTAGGAGTTTTAGGGGGATGTCCTGGTTAGCCAATGAAGGAGCGCTGCTCACTTGGGGGCCCAATTCTGACCACCCCTTCTAGAAGAGAGCACCACTGTGGGGAGCTTCTTTCCAGATCCTATTCATGCTTGAGAAATAACATTCCCCTACAATCAGGCTCCCCCCAGTGCGCTGCCTCTGGGACTCCTCTGGCCTACTCCCCACTCTGTTCCAGCTTTCCACTCTACCCTGACCTTGGAATGCCTGCCACCCTCCTTTGCCCTGTTTCCAAATCTGACCTTTCTTCAATGCCCACTTCCTGCTCATTTCCTTCTTCAAGCTTTCCATAAATGATCCCCCAGACCTACAACACTTAGGCTGACATATCGTTATTTGACTTTCTAGCTACAAGTCTTATCTTCTCAGGTAGGTTACAAATTCCTTGATAGCAGCTACTGTGTCTTTGTATTGGCAGGGGTCCTTGGGAAAACCTCCTTTTGAGTGGCTTGGGCTCCCCAGGTAGACGCTACTTGGTAATGATACTGTCTTCCTTTGGTTACCAGGCTGCCTACTCAATGAGTAGAGCCTATAGTCCTTGGATTATAAACACATGACACCATCGCTTCCCCCAATGGCCCTTGAAGGAGGTTCTTCTCTGTAAGACAACCAGTCAGCCACATTCACCAGAGCCCTCACGGATGACCACCTCGAGAGCAAGAGCATAGGGTGGCCGCTGGGCCAAGACAGGAGGCAGCATCAAACTTAACGTTTTGTCCTGTTCATTTCTAATGAAAACATCACATCTTTCATATTGTATCATTTCACGATATTTTATCATATCGTATATCTCATGGAGATCTCATAGAGGGGTCCATAGGGTTAGTTCCACCTTTGGAGGTAGGTGATTAGTTTCAGCTAGATCAAAGAGACTTTTATTTCTTTATTTATTTCATTTTAGCACTGAGTGCTACACTTTGCAGGCACTCTGTAAACATTTGTTGAGGAATCAACGGACGTGGGGGAGCTTCTGGAAAGCTCATGTCGTTTGCTCTGCTGAGTTAGGGGCCTTCATTCCAGATGCTCAGTGTTGATTATACCACCATTATAGTGTTGGACATTTTCCTTGCACTGCTGAGGATACATATCCGAAAATGTGCTCTGTTTGGTCTTCCTCTGGCCAGGCAGAGCTCTGTCACATGCACAAGCATGTCTCTGTACTCAGGGCTATGTTCCTGAAAAAGGGTCTAAACACTTGTGAATTGGAGCCCACTGTAACTGCTTAGGTTCACATGGGAAGAGCTTATATAAGTGAATAATTGCTACCTAGTAATCGTTTCCCTTTGGGTTTGCTTAAAGCTATATGTCCTTGGTATGTGACTGCTAAGGCACAAATTTCTCTTTTTTAAGATTTTATTTATTTATTTAGAGAAAGACAGAGAGCACAAGCTGGGCAGAGGGAGAGAGAAGCAGACTCTGAGCAGGGAGCCCGACGTGGGACTCAATCCCAGGACCCTGAGATCATGACCTGAGCCAAAGGCAGACCCTTAACCGACTGAGCCACCCAGAGGCCCTGGGATAAATTTCAAATAAGGCAAAATCATCACTCACCTGCAAATGTAAACACATCTTACAATTTTTATTTAACTCATCGTTAATGAGGGAACTGGTAAGATCTTATAACCAGTTCAAAGGGCAATCCAAAGAACGGACACACTGACAGATCAGGGATGTTGACATGAACACGCAAATGGCAGCAAAACTTGCTTCTTCCACGGAGGGAAAAGGAAGTCAGTTGAACCTTCACTGCACCAAACTGATTTATGTCTCTATAGATAAGAATTATTCTGCATTGTTTGTAGTTACCTACAATTTACGGAGTTGTAAAATAGCTCAGGTCAATGAAAGAGGCAAATCACAGAAAGCCTGGAAGAGTGTGCTCCAAACAATTTTCCATTGCAGGCACTCAGGAATCTCATTATTTTATACACAGTTCTCTACATGACAGAGTGACGTTTGGTATCAATGGAGAAAGGACAAGCTATCCAATAAATGGTGACAGGGCAACTGAATTTCCTTGTGTAAAAATAAAATGAGATATGACACCATACTTTCCACGGAACAAATTTCAGGGGGATTAAAAAATGAAATATTAAAATAGAAATTTTTAAGCCTTTGGAAGAAAATATAAGAAAATAACTTTATGACCTTAAGGTAGGGAAGGAAATATGACAGAAGAGACACAAACTATATGAATAAAGTGATAGATTGGCTATGCTTTAAACAAAAAATCTTTTTTTCATCAAGAGACCCCAGATATATAAAATCTTGCATTGCATATAGCCAATAAAATCTCTGCAGGCAAAATTCATAAAGAGTTCCTACAAATCAAATCAGGAAAGACCAGTGAGCCAGCAGAAACAGGTGGGGGCAGGTGCCTACCACAGGAAGAGGCTGGGAGTACAAATTTCTTGGGAGCTGTATTTTGGCTGCCTCTTCAATGCCCTTCAGATGAGCACAAGCCTCCCAAACCATTCAAAGGAGCTCAGAGAGATGGTGCAACCTGGATATTTACTCAAAACCATCTGTATCCCACGCCAGCTCCTTGCCCAGATTCCTCAGGCACCAGACTGGCTAGAATTGCAGTTACTCTGAAGACTCTCATAGTGGAGGCCAATTCTGTTTCCATCATGGAAACCAGGATCTCATTCATTCATTCATTCAACAAATATTTGAGTGCCTATTTGTGTCAGGAACTGAAGATATTGAGGGATGCCACCTCCTGGAGCTTTGTCCTCCAGGGCTGATTAAGGAGTCAAACCCTAATCACCAATGAGGGTGCCCTCCCAGACAGAGACAGACACCAAGGAAATGCTCTGAGATCCTGCTGTTCAACCCACTCCAATGAGTTTGTAGGTTTTTGTTTGTTTGTTTGTTTGTTGCTAGTTAATTTTATACTTACAGAGAAGTTACAAAAATAGCACAGAGAATCTCTTGTATACCTTGCACCCAGCTTCACCTAATGTTGACGAATATCTTGCATGGCCAAAGAACAATTATCAAAACTAGGAGATTAGCCTTAGTACTATACTACTCATTAAACTACAGAATTTATTTGGATTTCATGGTTTTTCCACTAGAGACCCCTTTTCTCTTCCAGGATCCAATCCAGGATCCTACACTGTATTTAGTTGTCCTGTCTCCTTAGTTAGGACCAGTCTGTTATAGCTCCTCGGTGCTATAGACTGAATATTTCTCTCTCCCCAAAATTCATGTGTTGAAGCCTAATCTGCAATGTATTTGGACCTGGGGCTTTGGGGAGATAATTAGGTCATGGGGGTGGAACCCTCATAAATGAGATTAGTATCTTTATAAGAGACCCCCAAGAGCTTTCTCACCCCTTCAACCATGTGAACACACAGAGAGATGGGGTCCATTATGAACCAGAAAGTGGCTCTCACCAGACACCCAATCTGCTGGCAAGTTGATCTCAGACTTTCCTGCCTCCAGGACTGTGAGAAATACATGTCTGTGGTTTATAAGCCACCCAGCCGTAGTATTCTGTTAGAGCAGCCCCAAAGGACTAAGACACTCACTCTTTCCTTGTCTTTCTTGACTTTGACATTTTTGAAACATACTAGTCAGATACTTTGGAGAATGCTTTCTCGTGATTTGATTGAGGTCACACATTATCAGGAAGGAGACCACGGAGGTGGCCTGCTTTTCTCAGTACATCAGATCAGAGATGTATGATGCTGATCTATCTATTACTGGTGATATTGACCTTGGTCACTTGGTTAAGGTGGTGTCTTCCAGGGTTCTCCACTGTAGACTCACCATCTTCCTCTTTATAGTTACTAAATGTTTGGGAGGAAATATTTTGAGATGATGCAAATACACTGCTTGTGCTTAAGTTTTGCTGTGGGTTGTTTTTTAAATTTATCCTTGCATTAGGCTTCATGAGACTGATTACCCCTGACAGTCAGCATCAACCCTGCTGGGCTGCTCAGCTGAGAAAGTACACTCACTGCCCTTTCCTTTTGTCCACTGCCCATAGGCACAAAGAAGCCATGTTGTTCCCACCTGGGGCATTGTGTGGGGGTTCGCCACTCACCAAAGACAAGAAGAGCCTGCAACGGCCTAGAAAAAAAGACAGCTGGAGATATATATATGAAATATGATAAGAACCTAGAAAGAACCTTAGATATGAAGACAGGCTGGGGGCACCTGGCTGGCTCAGTTGGTAGAGCATGTGACTCTTGATCTCAGGGCTGTGAGTTTGAGCCCCGTGCTGGGTGTAGAGATTACATTTTAAAAATGCATTAAAATAAATAAATATAATGAGCCTGGTAGAGTACTGTATTTTTTTTAAAAATTAAAAAATGGGGGCACCTGGGTGTCTCAGTTGGTTAAGTGTCCAACTCTTGATTTCGGCTCAGGTCATGATCTCAGGGTTGAGGGATCGAACCTGCATCAGGCTCCACACTCAGCATGGAATCTGCTTGAGATTCTCTCTCTTTCCCTCCCCCTCAGACTCTCCCCCTGCTCACACTCTCTCTCTCTCTCAAATAAATAAATCAATCTCTAAAAAAAGCAAATGGGGGCGCCTGGGTGCCTCAGTCGGTTAAGCATCTGCCTTCGGCTCAGGTCATGATCCTGAAGTCCCGGGATCAAGTCCCACATCAGGCTCCCTGCTCAGCGGGGAGTCTGTTTCTCCCTCTCCCTATACTCTTCCCCTGCTTGTGGGAAGAGTACTCTCTCTCTCAAGTAAATAAAATAAAATAAAATAAAATAAAATAAAAGCAAACGAAGACAGGCCGAAGAAATTACCTTTCTTTAACAAATTAGACAGGTGAAGGCTGGGAGGCAGAGGGCACAATAGAGTAAACATGAACTTGTTTGTTTCCTTAAAAACCTGGTGAACTGAGGCACAGTGTGGAATAAGGACAGCTTGAGGGATAAGGAGTTCATTTTAAGAATTAAAGCAAGGAAACTTAACTCGGTTACTCAAGAAGCTACAAGTTTGAAATGCGTCAATGCCATGAGCCTAAAGATGCATTTCTGGGATAGACCTGGAGTTGGGGAGGCCAGCATCACACCCACCTTGTAGCCATATTGTCTAGCAGCGAGTGGGGCATGGTAAACCTTTGTGTGTGGCTTGGATGGAGGATCCAAGCCAGGCTAGCTGTCCCCAGGTCTCCATATGAAGATGATGGGGACCCTGCCAGGCTTCTAGGTTTAGGAATCCATTGTTCGCCCTCTCTGAACTAGTTGGGGTGGGGGGTGGAGGTGGGAGAGAGGGTGTCAGGGCCACTGATACATGCTTCCTTTTTCTCCTCCCTGTTTGCATCCTGCCCTAACAGATCCTCCCTCCACCTCTCACTCCAGGCACAGCTTCATCCAACCTCATCCTGGGACCTTATATCATCTTTCTAGAGCAGAATTAAATCAAGGATCTCCTACCAAGAAAATAATTTGATCTCAGGATCAAATTAGTCCAGAATTCTGGTTATTAGATACTGGCTGTCCCTGACTCTTCAGGTCTTAGGTACTTGCCTGCAGGGGCCGCCAAGAGTGGGTAGCCCGTCCCAATTCTGTCTTGACCCATGATAACCTCGTAGCTGGAAGGTAATATCAGATCTTGGCTCCCTGCCTTTTGGCCTGTTTGTGGCCATGGAGACCAGGGACTCAATGGTTTTGTTTTTGTCCTTCCTCATGGGGTTTTGTGAGATATCACTGCAATGATTCTTACAAAGTGCTCAAAGGTGGCATGCAGGAGAATGGGGTACATGGTAGGGATTCCCTAAGATGCACCTGTCTTTGGAAGTCACCTTTGAGAGATCAACCTCTAGTCTGCTTCTTCAGTCTCCCCACTGATACTGTAAGTTATTTTCCACACTGACATGGTTTCCTTTCTGCTTACCCCAGTTAGAAGGACTGTATTTCTGCAACTGAACCCTGACAGATGCAGGTCAAAGAGAGAAATGCCCAATAATGTAGGATAAGGAAAGGTAGGGGCCTGGGTGGCTCAGTCAGTTAAGTGTCCAGCTCTTGATTTCGGCTCAGATCATGATCTCAGGGTCATGAGATCAAGCCCTGTGTCCGGCTCTGTGCTGGGCATGGAACCTGCTTAAGATTCTCTCTCTCCCTCTCCCTCTGCCCCTCACCCACCCCACATGCACACTCTCTCTCTTCCTCCCCCCCTCTCTAAAAAAAATGTAAGGAAAGGGACATAATCATGGATATTAAGGTATTTTAAATTATGAAAACATGTATAACACTATGCTAATCAAGTTGAAAACACTGATAAAACTGATCACTTTTCAGAATATATGAAGGTATTCAAATTTACAAAAAATAAAAAATGCAAAGAAACAAATAATAATAGAAAATTGAAAATTTTATCAAAAAATTACCTTCTGGACACATACTGGACCCAGGTGATTTTATGAGATAATGATTTCTAAAATAGCAGGATATTTTATTTAACATCAATTGATGATTTTTTTTTTATTATTGAAAGTAACTCCTGGTTTCTCCTATTTTCCCAGAGCTCGTCATCCATCCTTAACTCAAAGGCATTCACTGCTTTACAGATAAGGCAGGGAGGGTGGAACAAGAAAGTGGTTGCTCAGTTTTGAGTTTCAAGGCACGTTTTGCCTTATTGGAGAGACAGAGGCTGAATGCCAAAAACACTTGATTTTCAAGAGCCAGATTTTTGAGAAAGAAGTTATTTTTATTTTGTTTTGTATTTAAAAAAAAAAACTTTACAAATCAATGACTAAAGACAAAGTCGTGGAGGGCAGAGTTTAGGATCACAAAAGGACAGATTTCTCACTGGAGATTTGAAGGTGGTGTTCATAGACACCAAATAAAGAGTCTCTGAAGAGTGCTCAACACCCTGGCTTTCTCCTGGTTGAAATGGAGGGGCAGGCTAAGAGAAACCCTGACTAGTTTGAGAGGAGTAAAAGAGCAAAGAGGCCCACAGGCTGGCTTTCCATGGCCCAGCAAGTTTTGGAGGACACAGAACAAACATGGTAAACTCAAAATGGTTGAGAGAGGCATCTGGGCGGATGGCAGGTGGGGATTTGTTCCCTATACCCTGGACAGTTGAGGGAACGCAGACAAGCCCTAGGGATCCATGGAAGTAGTGAGTGAGCAGGTAAAGAAACCTGGAGAGTGGTGTCGGGACAAGGGGGACGCAGTGTTGGTGGGCTCACAGCCAAGTAGGCCCTGGACCTGAGCCGGGTACACCTGCGGTAGATGCCTGCACATGGCAACAGGAACCAGACAGAAGGTGCACCAGCACCAAATAACTCATCTCATGCTAGAAAGATAAGTAAGCCTCTTAGAATTCAAATCACCATGGGGAAGGGAGAAGAAGGGGGGGGGGAGTTGGATTTCAGTTTATACTCTAAATTGACGTTTCAATACAAAAGTAGCTAAAAATGGGGCCCCTGGGGGGTGCAGTTGGTTGAGTATCCAGCTCTTGGTTTCCACTCAGGTTGTGATCTCAGGGTCATGAGATCGAGCCCTGAGTCAGGCCCTGCGCTCAGTGCAGAGTCTACCTGAGATTCTCTCTCCTTTTCCCTCTGCCTCTCCCTCTGCTCCTCCTGCTCGTGCGTGCTCCTCTCGCTCTCACTCTCTCTCAAATAAATAAAGAAATCTTTTTTAAAAAAACAAAAGCAAAGTGGCTAAAATTTATGAGTAAGTTTTCTCCCATGAGCAGAAATGGAGTGTCTTCAACTAAGTATCTGTCTTGAGAAATGACAGTTATATATCTGTATCTCTGAACCTGTGTAAAATTTGTACCTGCTATAAAAACTTAATGACTACAGATATTTCCCAAGTCAAAAAAAAATGTTCACCATTAGGGAAATGTATAGGAAGTTTCCCAGTACATTTTATAAAACTAGCACAAGTGTGACAGTAAAACCTAACAAAGTCCAAAAGAGAGTAATTGCCAATATTTCTTGCAAATAGAAAAGCAAAAATGCCAAGCATACTGGCAAGCCAAATCCAACAATACAAATAGTTGACCGTAACAAAGTTGGCTTCATCCTGGAAATGTAGGATGATTGAATATTAATACATCTATTAATGGAATTATCCCTTTAAAAATTATCATCTCAATTCCAAAAAACCATTTGAAAATGTCCACTGTCCATTCTTAACAGAATGATACCCCTTGTTCATGGATTAGAAGACTTGATATTGCTAAGATGTCTTCTTAGAAATTAAAAAACTTTTGTGTATTGGGCAGCTAGGTGACTCAGTTGGTTAAGTGCCTGCCTTCGGCTCAGATCATGATCCTGGAGTCCCTGGATCGAGTCCTCTGTCCGGCTCCCTGCTTAGCAGGGAGTTTGCTTCTCCCTCTGACCCTCCCTTCTCTCATGCTTTCTCTCTCTCTCTCTCTCAAAAAAATAAATAAAATCTTAAAAAAAAAAAAACCCTTCTGTGCATCAAAGGAAACTATCAACAGAATAGAAAGCACTCACAAAATGGGAGAAACTATTTGCAAATCACATATCTGATAAGGGATTAGTATCCAGAAAATATAAAGAACTCCTAAGATTTAACAACAACAAAAAACAAACAACCCAATTAAAAAATGGGCAAAGGACTTGAATAGACATTTCTCCAGATATATAAATGGCGAATAAGCACATGAAAAGTTGTTCAACATCACTAGTTCATTAGAGACATGCAGATCAAAACTACAAAGAGATACCATCTCACACCCATTAGGAAGTTACTACCAAAAAAATAGAAGGTAACAAATTGGTGAGGATGTGGAGAAATTGGAACCCCTGTGCACTGCTGATGGGAATGTAAAATGGTGCGGCCACGATGGGAAACAGTATGGAGGGTCTTCAAAAAATTAAAAATAGAACTATCATATGATAAATCAATTCCACTTCTGGGTATATATCTGTTTGGGGAGGGTAGTGAGAAGACATGATTGGGTGGCAAGATGGGTGAAATAAGTGATGGGGATTAAGGAGGGCACTTGTCATGATGAGCACCAGGTGATGTATGGAATTATTGAATTACTGTACCTGAAGCTAATACAACACTGCATGTTAAAAGAGAGAGAGAGAAGACATGACTGCCAGTTGATCTGTAAACGGGACCATGACAATTGGAGGCTCTCACCCGTCTCCCCTGTCCTTGGAATGTGTGTTCCACTTGCCTTCTCTGCTGCCAGAAACTGCCTCAAGGACACAACCTCAAGACAGACATGTGGTGCTGAGACTATCTGGACAGGGTACATGACTAAACCCAGTTAAGTCCTCTATACAAACATATAAAATTCTGGCAGGCAGGTGTAGAGATCGATTCATCTTGCAGCTGTCCAAGACAAGCCTCATAAGTAAGTTCCCTTGCCACCTACCAACCTAGAGTATCTAGAGTGGTCTGCCTCTTTCTCTGGGCTCTCCTTGCCCTCCCTGTACTAGGGCTGGTTTCAGATTATACCCAGAAAGCTCCTAAGAACATTGCAAGCCAACAATACTCAAAAGAGTTGAAAGCAGGACCTTGAAGAGATGTGTGCACACTCATGTTCAACAGCAGCATTATTCACAACAGCCCCAAAGAGGAAGCAACCCAAGTGTCCATCAACAGAGGAATGGATGGACAAAATATAAATGATATATTATATATCTATGATGGGATATTATTCAGCCTTTAAAAGGAAAGAAATTCTGGCACATGCTATAAAATGAATGAACTTTGAAAACATTCTGCAAAGTGAAATAAGCCAGTCACCAAAGGATAAATACTTTATGATTCCACTCATATGAGGTACTCCAAATAAGTCCTCACATTCATTGAGACAGAAAGTAGAATGGTGGTTGCCAGGGGCTGAGGGGAGGGAAAACTAGACAGTGTTTAAAGGGTATGGAGTTTCAATTTTACAAGAGGAAAAATGTTCTGAATTGGATGCTGGTGATGGTTGCACAACAATGTGAACATACTTTATGCCACAGAAATGTGTATTTCAAAATGGTTAAAGTGGTAAATTGAATGATATGTATATTTTACCATAATTTAAATAATTAAAAAAAAGCCAACAACATCTATAAAAGACCACAATTATATCTAAGTCAGTCTTCAGCAGGAAGCTCTTTCTAAACATATAAAAATAACCAACACCACAGGAATACAATTATAAGAGAATATTATGAAAAATTATATGCCAATAAACAGGGCAATCTGGAAGAAATGGACACATTCCTAGAAACATACAAGCCACCAAAGCTGAAACAGGAAGAAATAGAAAATTTGAACAGGGAAACTTAAGTCGGTTAAGTGTCTGCCTTTGGCTCAGGTCATGATCCCAGAGTCCTGGGATCAAGCCCCAGATCAGGCTCTCTGCTCAGCGGGGAGCCTGCTTCTCCCTCTCCCTCTGCCCCTCCCCCTCCACCTGTGCTCTCTCCCTCTCTCTCACTCGCTCTCTCTCTCAAATAAATAAATAAAATTTAAAAAAAAAAAAAGAAAATTTGATGGGGCGCCTGGGTGACTCAGTCATTAAGCGTCTGCCTTCAGCTCGGGTCATGGTCCCAGGGTCCTGGGATCGAGCCCCACATCGGGCTCCCTGCTCACTGGGAAGCCTGTTTCTCCCTCTCCCACTTCCCCTGATTGTGTTCCCTCTCTCGCTGTCTCTCTCTCTCTGTCAAAATAAATAAATAAAATCTTTAAAAAAAAAAAAGAAAAGAAAATTTGAACAGACTTATAACCAGTAAAGAAATTGAATCAGTAATCAAAAATCTCCCTACAAACAAAAGTCCAGGGCCAGAAGATTTCCCAGGAGAATTCTAGCAGACATTTAAAAAAGAGTTAATACCTATTCTCAAATTGTTCCAAAAAATAGAAATGGAAGGAAAACTTCCAAACTCATTCTATGAGGCCAGCATTACCTTGATTCTAAAACCAGACAAAAACCCCACTAAAAAGGAGAATTACAGACCAATATCCCTGATGAACATGGGTGCAAAAATTCTCAATAAGATACTAGCTAATAGGATCCAACAGTACATTAAAAGAATTATTCACCACGATCAAGTGGGATTTATTCCTAGGCTGCAGGGGTGGTTCAATATTCACAAATCAATCAACATGATACACCACATTAATAAAAGAAAGGATAAGAACCATATGATCCTCTCAATAGATGTAGAAAAGGCATTTGACAAAATACAGCATGCATTCTTTTTTTTTTTTTTAAGATTTTACTTATTTATTTGAGACAGAGAGAATGAGAGACAGAGAGCATGAGAGGGAGGAGGGTCAGAGGGAGAAGCAGACTCCCCGCTGATGCGGGACTCGATCCCGGGACTCCAGGATCATGACCTGAGCTGAAGGCAGTCGCTTAACCAACTGAGCCACCCAGGCGCCCCAGCATGCATTCTTGATAAAAACACTCAACAAAGTTGAGATAGAATATACCTCAACATCATAAAGGCCATTTATAAAAGACCCACAGCTAATATCATTCTTTTTTTTTTTTTTAAGATTTTATTTATTTATTTGAGACAGAGAGAATGAGAGAGAGAGAGCACATGAGAGGGGGGAGGGTCAGAGGGAGAAGCAGACCTCCCTGCTGAGCAGGGAGCCCGATGCGGGACTCCATCCAGGGACTCCAGGATCATGGCCTGAGCCGAAGGCAGTCGCTTAACCAACTGAGCCACCCAGGCGCCCCAGCTAATATCATTCTTAATGGGGAAGGGAAACGCCTTGCTAAGATTAAAAGCAAAGAAAAAAACCAGAAGCAAGAAATGGATGTCTCTTAAGAGAGAAAACTCTGAAATTTTTGAATGCCCATACACAAGCATAAAATTATTAAATGCCAGTAAACAAGATGAAAGCCAAGCAACAAACTGGGAAATATTTACAACAAATGACAAAAGATTAGTATTCTTAATACCTAAAGAGCCATTATAAATCAATATGAAAAAAGTATCATTGCCCTGAAAAATGAGTAAAGCTCACAAACAATTCAAAAAAGGAGGATGAACACATGACTGAAATCATGTTCCTGCTCACTAGCAACAAAGAACGCCAAGTTGAAACTAGGTATATTTTGATACATAATTAATATCAAAAGCCATAAAAATGTTTATACAGTTTAACCCGGAAATTCTACTAGGAATTTACCTAAGGAAAAGCCCATGTATTTGCAGCATTATTTATACCATAGAAGTCTAACAAGAGGGAATGATTTTTTTTTTTAAATGATGGTATTTCATGTAGAAAAGAAACCATTAGAAATAATGTAAAAACACTACTAAGTGTGGGGCTCCTGGGTGGCTCAGTCTGTTAAGCGTCTGCCTTCAGCTCAGGTTATCATCTCAGGGTCCTGGGATCGAGCCCTGCGTGGGGGAGAGGGGTGTCCTTGCTCAGCAGGGAGCCTGCTTTTCCCCTTCCCTCTGCCGTTCCCCACAGCTAATGCTTTCTTTCAAATAAATAAATAAAATCTTTTTAAAAAATTACTAAGTGCTATGGAAAGATGCACACAGCTATAGCAGGGTTCCAAGAGGACCTTGTTGGCACACTCACATCAGGATAAATCAAGGAGGGATGAATAAAGGGGCTGCTTACAAAGGTGAGGGCAGGGTAGGGGTGGAGAAGTAACTGGGGGCTAGTTACAACAAACTGTCACTAGACCTCAAGGGCTTCGGGGAGGGAGGGCGGGGACCACAGCAAGCTCAGTGAGGCGCTTAGGATGCAGGATTTGAGGACACATTCACCCTCAGGGCTGTGCAAGGCACAGTGAGTGCCTCCTTACATGTTTGCCCCAGAGGCACCTGCCTCACCCCATGCTAGTCTGGCCCTGGGGGAGGGAGCTATTAAAGGAACCTAGAAGGAAGATCCTGCTGAAAAGTCTGTGCGGAGAGGAGCAGTGTGACCTTTTGCGGGGCGGGGTAGGGGGTTGGTGAGGCAGAGGCAGCTCAAGGTGACCCCACAGAGAGGCTGCCTGAGACAAATACCTGCTCTCACTTTCCTCCCATCCTATTTCCTGCAGGGCTTTCTTTCATCAGACTCATCTGGAAGCCAGAGGGCAAGGCTGCTTTACAATCAGCCTCTGGGACAGACCACGGGACAAAGAGTGGATCCAAGGGGCACAGAGACTTCCATAGAACGACACAAAGTTAAGGAAAACAAGCAGGTTCCAAAGCGAAATCTAAAATCCGATGCCTATTTTTACCTAAATTTTATTTAGTGGTATACCTGGGGTGTAACATCACATTATGGTTGATTTTTAAATAGTTTTTGCTTTACACGTATTCGCTAAATTTAATGGAATGAGTGTCATAAAAAGAAACAAAAAGAAACATTCCAAAAATCATATATAGGTTGTGGCCTTAAGAAGAAGAAGTAAAAAGCCTGGATGAAAAAAGTCGAAATATTTTCAGGGGTTGCTTTTGGATGATGAATGTTTATAGAGTGGTTATGTCTGGGGGCCAAGTGTTATAGTTTTGTTTTTGTGTGTATCTTAATCCTATTCTTTCTTTGAAAATGTCCTAAAGTGAATGTATGTCTTGCTATCATAAATCCAGAAGCTATTCAATAAGTAGATTGGAGAGAGGAGAATAGATGTGTATAAGACAGAAAGGAGAGAGAAAAGAATCTCCGTAAATAGCTACCTGTCCTTCCTGTGAGTTGACACCCCAAGCTCACTTATGCTTATCTAATGTGTAAAATGATATGATTTCTCAAGTTCTTTTTGCTCCAAAATTCCTTTTAAAGAAGAAAACAATTCTTACCTAACAGACCTCTTAACCTGTGGTCATGGTCATGAGACAAGGCTGACCAATGCATGGCTTAAGTAAGTAGAGTAGAACTCGGAGGAGGAGCTGGGAGCGCCACCTCCCTGCAGGCCTGGGCATTACAGCTGAGCAGGGCCTTTTCCAGGCTCCAGGACAGGCGGCCTTCTACCTGCCTTCTCGCAGAGGCTGCATGTTGACCTCCTCTTCCTTCCCTGACCACTTTAAAATCCAGCTCACTGTCTTCTACAGTCTCCTGTCTTCTAAAACTACAATGCTTGGGACGCCTGGGTGGCTCAGTCAGTCAAGCGTCTGCCTTCGGCTCAGGTCATGATCCCAGGGTCCTGGGATTGAGTCCCACATCCGGCTCCCTGCTCCACGGGAAGCCTGCTTCTCCCTCTGCCTGCCGCTCCCCCAGCTTGTGTTCCCTCTCTCACTCTGACAAATAAATAAATAAAATCTTTACAAATAAATAAATAAAACTACAACGCTTGCCCCCCAGAAATAACCACTTGTAACTCTATAAACATTCATCACCCTAAAGCAACCCTTGTAAATATTTTGACTTTTTTCATCCAGGTTTTTTATTTCATCATCTTTTTTTTTTTAAAGATTTTATTTATTTATTCATGAGAGACAGAGAGAGAGAGAGAGGCAGAAGCAGAAAAGGTGAAGCAGACTCCCTGCAGAGCAGGGAGCTGATGCAGGACTCGATCCCAGGACCCTGAGATCATGACATGAGCTGAAGGCAGATGCTTAACTGACTGAGCCACCCAAGCGCCCCTTTATTTCATCTTCTTAAGGCCACAACCTATATATGAGTTTTGGAATGTTTCTTTTTTTTCTTTTTATGACATTCATTCTATTAAATTTAGCAAATATATAAAAGCAAAAACTTGGATCTTGCCATCCTCGAGGTGAATTCAGCATTCATAAGTGTGAGCCATCCAACACTATGGCTTCTTGGTTCCTCGACTGTCTCACTTTTTCAGAGCTTAACCTCCGTTCTCTCTCCACCACCCACTCCGCAGGGCACGCTTTGAAGCTCCCCTTCAGCCAGAACTGTTGCACTTCGGCAATCTGCCCCCTCGCATCCCCGTTCAGCCCATCCTTCTGGCTCTCCCGCTCAGCCACTTCTTCCCACTGCAGCTGTGCTTGGCCTCATGCAGTCCACCAGTCCTGTGCATGGCTGGTTTTCTGCTGTCATCATGTCCCTCCTTCCAGCCCAGGCTCCTCAATCTGCAACCACCAGCTCTGCGCCATCTTTTTTTTTTTTTTAAAGACTTACTTATTCGAGGGAGAGAGTGTGCATGCAGGGATGGAGCAGAGGGAGAGGGAGAGAAACTTAAGTAGACTCCCGCTGAGTGCGGAGCCTGACTCTGGGCTCCATCTCACAACCCTGAGATCATGACCTGAGCAGAAACCAAGAGTTGGACGCTCAACCGACTGAGCCATCCAGGCGCCCCAGCACTTAAACATTCTTAAACTTCTTCCACCTATAAAAGATCTCTTTTAGTAGTGGATGCCCTGAAGCATAACCCAGATGCCCCCTCTGGACGGAGGCATCCAATCTCTCAGCTGCTGAAAGTGTGGCTGCTGGAGGCTCACAGTCAACGCCCCCTCTGCGAATTGCCAAAGGGGGCTGCCTGGTCTCAGGTGACACCCATTCCCCTGGGGCAGGCCACACGCGATGACTGGTTTGTGCTGGGGTATTTGAAGGATACTCTGGAATTATTTTAGGGTAAGACATACAGTCACAGATGACAGTCACAAAGGAAGAAGTTTATACTCACAGATCCCTAGAAACGGGGCAAGGCACACCACGCAGGGGGCCACATGGGGAAGTGCAGGTTTCCATCAGGAGGCAGAGGGTGCAAGGGGAAAATAGGGGAAATATGGGAGTAAGCTTTATGATAGCTTCAATGGGAAAGGCAATGCAAGGCAGGGTAACAGGTTTAAGATTGGCTAGTTTGAAACTGAGGGTTCTAGAGAGGAGGGGGGTGGGAGGATGGGTTAGCCTGGTGATGGGTATTAAAGAGGGCACGTTCTGCATGGAGCACTGGGTGTTATATGCAAACAATGAATCATGGAACACTGCATCAAAAACTAATGATGTAATGTATGGTGATTAACATAACATAAAAATAAATAAAATAAAATGCTCAAAAAAAAAAAGATTGGCTAGTTTGAATCATTTTATGGACTCTAGGATATAGGGGCTTTCCCTAGTCATCTGGTGTCTGATGCTGAGTTGATTAGGACAGGGTGGTAGTGTCCGTTGAGGGTCCGGACTCTGGATTGGTTGGTTTGCATATGAAAGTCATGCTCACAGGGGAGTCTCTCTAGGATCAGCAAGATGTTAAAACATCAGAAAACACAGCAAATAAAAAGGCATGGTTAATACAGGGGGTAAAGGCTCAACCCCCCCTTGCCCTGATTCCGGAACAACTCTGAAAGGCCACCCTGGCTCCACGGCTCCCGGAGGGCTCGGCCCAGGCCTTGGGGTCACTGCATCCACAGCCCAGCTCCCGCCTCTGCTCCTCGTGCTGCACCGCCCAGGGACGCGACCCAAGACGGTCTCTCTCACCCCCACGGCCCCCCACGGCCCCCCACCCCTCTCTTCCCTTCACAGCCAAACTTCTTGGAGGCACAACCTCTGCTCACTGTCTCCACTGTACAAATCCACGGCCACGGCTTCTGCTCCGTGGTTCTCAAACTTCAGCCTGAATCAGAGTCATGGGGAGGGCTTGTCAGCGCGCAGACTGCAGGGCGGCACCTCCAGAGCATCTGAGGGAGTGGACCTGAGCTGCGGTCCCCAGTCTGTGCCTCTAACATGCCGCCGTGTTGGAGAATCCCCCACAGCAGCAGTCCCCCAGTTCTCTCAGGAGGAAATCCACACTTCCTAAGGCTCTTCAGGAGCTGGTGGCCATTTATTCTGTCAGCCTCGGCTCTCACCAGGCTTTTCTCACTGTCATCCAGTCACTGCCATAGTTGTACTTTCTCCTGGAGATACACTCGCCCTCGTGCCTCTGGGCCTTTGCACATGCCTTGTTTGCTGTGTCAGGTGCTTCCTCAACACCCTGACTTCTTTCCCCTGCCTGGCTAGCCCCCTCTTAGCTTCCTGTCTCTTTTCCAGTCACTTCTTCAGGGAAGTCTGGATCTTCTGCTGCCTCCTCTCAGAGGCAGCCCTCACTAAATTACGACCCAGTGACTGGAAAATGAATAATGGCAGAAGCGCTGCTCTTTCCTTATAGAAACCCCTCCTCTCGGCTGAGGCAAAGATGGAAAAGGCAAAGGAAGAGTCTGGTGGGGAGTGCTGGGCCGCACTGGTGGCGCCCCAGGAGGACAGCAGGGTGGAAGAGGCGTCACCCGCAGGAAGGGCGACACAGCAGGTGTTCTCTTCTTGCTTAAGCTTCCTCTATCCTTGAACTGACAAACACAGGCTTGTTCTGCTCTCCTCAGTCACCTGGGCCCACCACCTGGGGCAGATGAAACCCACCCCCTGCACCAGCTCTCCCAGGGAGCCACTCCCCACACCCCCCACACCCCGGTCTGGGGCCTCCAACCAGCTCTGGTGGGAGTCATGTGATTACTTTGGTGTGCATGACAAGCTCCCCAGAGTGATGCTTTGAGGGGTGACCTTGTTGTCCAGGACAGAGGTCGCTCCTCGCGAGCCCGCTGATGTCTGTGAGGGTTGGGCTGCTTCCCTGGCTTGGGGGGGCGGGCAGGGGCGGTGGCAGGGGCACCCTCACTTTTCCTCCACAGATATTTGGCCCCAGTTTTCAGGTCTGGGTTATGTAACCCCCGAGGAGAACTACACTCCCCGGTCACCCACACCTTTTCCCTTTCACAGGCGCAGCTGCTTCTCAGAGAAGGTCTATTTTGGGAGCTGTTTTCATCTGACCTATATTAAGCACAGTCACAAGGCAGAGGCAAGTCGCAGGGTGCAGGGTGGCCTGCTTGCTCTTTGTGCTTTTTTAGTGTCACGGGTGAGAAAGCCAGACAAGCTAGTGCCTACAGCTCTGGAGCTGAGCCTCGGGTGGCCCGTGGAGCTCACCACGGCATCTGGCCACAGAAAGCTCTAGGCTGGGACAGCCCACCTGTAATAGTGCAGGCCCGGCTGCCCCCCCCGCCCCATTCCGTAGTTCTGGTTTGTGTCCCCCTGAGGCCCCGCTAAAGACAGCACTTCAGTCACTGCAGCACTAGTCAGGGAAACATTGAGGTTCCCTGCAGGCCCAGAATGTACCAGGCTGGGAAGAGTCCAGGCTGGGAAGAGTCCAGGCCTGTGAGGTGCCGCTGGTAGAGTTTTAATTGGCCGCCAAGCCCCTTGGTGGGGAATTGTCTCTCCCGGGTTAATAATTAAATCACATGACCAGCAGGGAGAGAGAAAGGGCTGCTGGGAGCCATCTGGCCCAGGTACTGAGCACAAACAGGTACTCCATGGAGTCGCCACCACTTTGAGGGCCTGAGGAGAAAATGACAACCGAAGTGGTTCACCCACTAAGTGTCCCGTTGGCCCCTCTTCAGTGGGGGCATCTCCTTCACCACTGTTTTCTCCCTTGGGGCTCTTCTTGTCTCGCTAGAAGCAGAGGCCCAGTTCCAGGGTCTAAAGCTCTGCTCCACACTGCCCACCCCAAAAGCTGCATCTCCCGCACCTCCTTCCTCCTGAGGGTCAGGCCCACGTCTCCAAAGCAGAGCTGCACGCTTCCTCCGCACTCGGATCAGCCCCCGCCCCAGGGAGGACAGTGCCGACGGCCAGATCTTCCACGCGCCCCGCACCATGTCTGCCTTTGCAGGGCAGAATGGACACTGATGAGGACTTCTCGGGCCAGCTGGGGAGAGGCTGATGTCAGTCTCAGAACAGCCAGGAGAGAATCCTGGCTTTGTACTGTGCAGCAAACATCAGGGCTTCTGCTCCCACTCTTTGCGACCCAGTGAGTGAATGGCTCTCCTCGAGATGCTGAGTGTGTCCTGCACACCAAAGTGACCACATGATTCCCACCAGAGTTGGCTGGAAGGAGCGAAGGAAGTGGGGAGGCCATTCCCCTGGGAGAGCTGGTGGATGGCATTGGGGAGGAGGGAGAGGAACAGAGAGAGGCCTTGGCAGCTGAGGTTAGCTGAGGTGTGAGCTAAGTGCACAAGTGGAAGGAACTTTGAAAACTTGAGTTTTGGGTCTTGAGGGACTCAGGATGGTGGAGAGAATGGGTAGCGCATTCTAGGCAGGGACACAGGTAGGGTAAGGCAAAGCACAGCCCTCACACGGGGCACGTGGGATGCTCTGAGGACACAGTGAGTAGGGGATTAGGAGAAAAGGGGAACCAGCCTGAGGAGGCTTAAATCCAAAGGTGTCCTTCCAGCTGGGCGGCCCCTTTCCTTCCTCTGATCTCTTTTCCTAATCCCTGGGGCATGACAAGTCCTGGCCACCCCAACACCCCGGGGGGCTCCTGGGGTGGGAGTGTGGAAGCAGTAAACACTCTCTGCGGGCTGAGGCAGAGGCAGTGGCGGGCAGAGGACTGCAGACTACCCAACGGGTCTCCCAGGGCAAGGCCTCTCTCTCCAAAGGCAGGCATGCTTGGGAGGTGGGGAAGCCAGGACAAAAGGACCAAAGGAAAGGACCCTGAAATCATAGCCAAAGAGAAGCAATAGAGAGATTTGAGAAGAAAAATCCATTTTTGCTTCATTAAGGACTAAAGAAAAGGCAGTAGCATTCTCTACTCAATGAAATACCAAAAAGAAAAATAATGGGGGATGGGGGGGATGAAATCCCAAGAGGGGACATTGTCATTTTCAGTTGGGGTAAATGCCAGAAGCATTGTTTCTGTCGATATGGCATAATCAGTAGAATACATTCTTTTTCCCAAGATAACATACACATCAAGATGCAAGCATTCACTATTTGACTCAGTTTCCCCTCTTTCAGCTAAGTTAGAAATGTCCCAGTGAAGAAATAAAGACTCCTCGTGTACTGAGCACATGCTACTCAAAGGCAGGAAAATGACTTTCACCTCATAATACCAGCACTCAGCACTTCGCTCAATAAACATTTGCTGAAAGACCAAATGTGCAAAGAAAGAAGCTCCTTGACAAATACAGGTCACCTTCAGAACTGGTTAATTCCATCATGGTATTATCCATTGATGAAATTATTAGGCAGTTGTTAAAAAGGTATGGATTAAAAAAGTAGCTGTAAATATTTGGGGACAATTCAGGAACTCGGAGTACCAACTGGGTAGTAGATGATATTAGAGAATTGTTTTTGTTTTTTGTTTTGTTTTTGTTTTTTTAAGTAGGCTCCACACCCAGTGTGGAGCCCAATGCTGGGCTTGAACTCATGACTCTGAGATCAAGATCTGAGCTGAGGTGAAGAGTCGGATATTTAACTGACTGAGCCACCCAGATGCCCTGATATCAGAGAATTTTTTTAGTTTACTTCAGGGTGATGATGGTTTTGTCGTTATTTATGTAGGAGAATGTCCTTTTTGAGGAAACATGTGTTGAAGTATTTCAGAGTAAGTGTCATAATGTCTATGTAGGGGCCAGGGACGGCTGGCCACCCTAGGATGGGCTGCTTTAACATGAAGATTATTTTGAGTTAAAAGCAATCAAAACCCAGCAGATACAGGAAAAGCTCTTCACCTCCCCCTCAACTGCCTAAAAAGAATTTAGATAGAGGACCTGCTCCAGGAAGAGAGCTGTCACCATAGAGAACTACATTATGATGCGAGCCGGGTGTGGTAGACAGGGAGGAACCTAGCAAGACCTGTTTGATCCAAGTCCTGTGGTCCCACTGTTTCTGAGGCCTGAGTGGCCCCCCTCCCCAACATTTGTTTATCAAACATTTACTCTTTTTCATCTTCCTGTGAATTGCCTTCCTCCCCTTTGAAGTCCCAGACCCCTACCCTTTCTTCTAAGTTCAGGATGACATATGTACCTCATTTTGTCTGCCCGTCTTTAGAATTCCGTGTCCGTGTGGATTCCCTGTGTATATGAAATAATGTCAATTTGATTTTTTTTTTTTAAGAGAGAGAGCGTGCGCGTGTGTGCGCCCTCACGTGAGGTGAGGGAGGTGCAGAGGGAGAGAAAGAGAATCTTAAGCAGGCCCACACCCAACACGGAGCCCCAGGTGGGGCTTGATCTCAAGACCCTAAGATCATGACCCCTGAGATCCTGACCTGAGCTGAATTCAGAAGTCAGACGCTTAACCAACTGAGTCACCCAGGCATCCCGTCAATTTGATTCTTAGTCCAGCTAAAAGGACCTTGAAGATGTTGCTCCTCAACATCTCCAAGTTATTTTGAAAAATGTTGGCCAAAAAAAAGCATGAAAAATGTTAACAAATTGTTAAGTCTAGGTAATGGGAATCAGTATTTATTGGACTATTTCTTTTCAATTTTTCTGGATGTTTGCAAACATGTGCAGTAAAAAATTTTAAAATATTATGTATATCACACATGAGGCTAGAATCAAGAAAAAAAATCTAAGATTGATAAATAAGGAAAAAATGTGTAAAAAGTGTATAATGTGGAAATAATAGAACTGAAAAGAATTGCCACTCTGATGTTGAAATTATGGAGGATATCTTTTACTTAACTACCTGTTATGTTTTTTTAATCTCTGAAAAGCATGTTTAAAAGCTATTTGCAATAAGCAATTCACTGTCTAACTTCCTATAGTCTTTATATATTGTCATGATATATCCACATACATGTATACCTACTTTATTAGTCTTTTATGCACCAAGTTATTTAATGTACCAAGTTGCAACTTTGTGTTTGCTTTTATCACTGACCTATAGGATGCAATAAAACAATTAAAATACTGTTTGTACCTTAAGAAAAAAAACTACCCACATTTATTGCTGTAGTGACATTTTACAATTGAAGGAAAAGACCTAGCAAAACGTTTCCTTCCTTCTGGCCTACCTTTCTTCCCTCAACATTAATTAGTTTATTATTTTGATTAATAATTACTTTTTTGGAAGGGCACCTGGGTGGCTCAGTCTGTGAAGAGTCTGACTTTGGCTCAGGTCATGATCTTGGGGTCCTGGGATCAAGCCCGGCGTTGGGCTCCCTGCTCGGTGGGGAGTTTCTCCCTGGTGGTGGTGGTGTCTGTTTCTCCCTTTGCCTCTACCGACCCCTGCCCCCACTTGTGCTCTCTCTCTCTCTATCAAATGAGTAAGTAAAATCTTTTAAAAAATAATTACATTTTTTGCTTCTCTTCCCCCACCCCCTGTCAAAAGGTATTAACATACTTATTTCAAAAATCTGGAAAATATTAAAATATACAGAAAGAAAAATTTAAGACCCTTATTTTCAACATCCAGAGATAACCAGTTTACATTTGGTGATATTCCTTTCCTTCTGAGAGGTTTTGTGGTTATTTATGAAGTCCCAGACCCCTACCCTTTTTCCTGTATGGATTTTTCTCGATTAATTGAGATCATGCTGATAAACAACCACGTGTCTGTGTGAGAGGTGTGTGTGCACGTGCCCATGTGATACACATTCCATCTTCCAAATATACCATCATTTATTTAAAACTTCCCCTGTTGTAGGGCACTTAGGACTCTAGACTGCATGTTTTTCTCCCCCACAGCCCCAAATGCATATTTTGAAACCTCATTCTCAATATGATGGTATTTGGAGGTGGGGCCTTTGGAAGGTGATTAGGTCATGAGGGTGGAGCCCTCATGAATGGGATGAGTGTCCTTATAAAAGAGACCCCAGAGAGATCCATTCCACCTTTGATCATGTGAGGCTACAGAGAGAAGACTGGTGTTTATAAACCAAAAAGTGGACTTTTACTAGATACTAAATATCCCAGCATGTTGATGTTGAATTTCCCAGCTTCCAGAACTGTGAGAAATATTTTCCTGTTGTTTCTAAGCCCCAGCTTATGGTATTCTGTTCTAACAGCCAAATGGACTAAGACAGTTTATTTTTTTTCCTTCATCCCCACCCCCCAAATTACTAGTGTTATGATCATCCTTCACATAAATCTTTTCCTGACTTCTGATTATTTCCTTAGATTTTGTTCTTAGAATTTTCTTGGGTCAAAGTATATGTGTTCTTTTAAGCCCCTTCATATATATGTAAAAGATGGGAAAGAAACTTTTCCTCTGCCTCTTAGGTTAGTGACTGAGGCCTGCAAAGTAAACCAAAAAAGACAGAGTAACCCGGGAAAAAGGTTTTCTGGGGTACACATGGGGGCCAACAAATGAAGTAGCTGGCTTGTTAAATGGTTCAGGTTAAAGGCTTATCTACCTAACTTATTAGGGAAAAGGGAGGGAGGGAGAAAAGGCTTCTATAGGAAGAGTAAATGGTTTTTTTTAGGAAAGACAATGGATTTTCAGAACAATCTCTTTCAGAGATAAGAAAGTTTGTGATGATGTTTGTCTGTCAAGTATGAGTTGCTTTTCTGTCTCCTTCAGGGCCATAGAAATCCTCCAGAGAAGAGATTTGGGGTAGGTTTTATTTGATCTATTTTGGGAATAGATCGTCCCTGAAGAAAGAACTTGTGAGACTTACTTCCCAGAACTTGCTGCTTTTAGTCAGATAAGGGAAGCTCTGAGAAGCCTTCTTTCTGCAACCTTTGACTCTCAAACGTCTTCATACATTAAATAATCTTTTATTTAAAATAATCTTCATACCAACTTGGGGGCTCTGCATGGGTCCTCACATATTCCATCTGATTGTTTTTCAGAAATGTACTAATTTATACTTCCATCAAGTAGCGGGAGTTGAGTATCATCATTTAAAAAAAAATTCTTACTGATTCCACAGATTCAAAATTGATCTAATTTTCACTTTTTAAAAATAACTGAGGGGACGCCTGGGTGGCTCAGTCAGTTAAGCTTCTGCCTTTGGATCAGGTCATGATCCCAGCATCCTGGGATAGAGTCCCTCATCAGGCTCCCTGCTCAGCGGGGAGCCTGCTTCTCCCTCTGCATGCCGCTCCCCCTGCTTGTGCTTGTTCTCTCTGACAAGCAAATAAATAAAATCTTTAAAAAAAATAAAAATAAGTAAAAATAAAAATAACTGAGGTTAAGCCTTTTAAAAAATGTTCCCATATTTATTTCCTTTTAAAAAATGAATTGTATTTGCATGTTCTTTGCCTATTTTATTTGCTAAAAAAACTTACTGGTAAATTAAAAACCTTCAGGTTTTAAATGCCCAACTGTTACATTAGAATATTTATGAGGACAAACAGTGAAAAAAGTTGTGTATTTATATTACCAGTGTGAAGAGAAATGAGAATTCATTTAATCGTCAAATTCTTTAATAATTCTGAAAAACAGAAGGGTCAGTTCATTTCATCAGGACAATTTTGATTGTTATCCTAGCTATCTTCAAAGTGAAAGTCTGAACTAATGTCCAATACCAAGTTTTTTTAAAAAACAAACTCTGTGGATATTTAAAATTAGAGCTCCAAATTCCAAGGAATCCATTCTTCTAACAGCTTTGTGTGACGTCCCAAATACTTTCAAAATCCCAAATTACAACTTCCTGTTTCTGCTTGATTACATGAAGTGCATCTCATCCCATAGCTATGACCCCAAAACAACACCTAGCATTTGTCCAAATCTCCTAATTTTAATTTCCCTTTTAGCCATAGGTAATCAAAACACTAAAGTGCTCTAAGCTGCTTCTTTCAAGTGTAATACCTTATCTGCAGAGATTTAAGCAAAAAAAATTTGTTCAAACTTTTCCGATTTTAAACTACCTACTGATTTTCCTCTGAGATTTAGAAATGTCTTTTTCAGAATTCGACTGCAGTATATATAAAAGGTCTGCTTGTGAGAATGTATGTTTTCCTTCCGATCTCATTTCCTATTGTAAAAGCTAATTGTCAGTGCCTGGCACGGTGTCTACCATAACTAGTTCAATAAATGTTGACTGGAGCTGATTCGACCACTGATAAGAAGCGAACCATCTTTTTAACTCTGGTTGTGCTGACAATTATTTTTAAACCTATGCAGAGCTGTATGATTGACTGAAAGAAAGAGATCTCATTCCCCAGCGGGAGCCTCTGGAGCTGCAGTGACCTCCCCACCCCCACCCTCTTCTTGACTTCCATGGAGCCTTGAGATGCTCTCCTCACTAGGGCAGGCCCTTTGAGATTGTTCCAAGTAGGCTGGTTTTGAGAGCTGAGTCTTTTGCCAGCCAGATTCATTTGAATTAGCCACTGTCCCTGCCAGGAATTCACAGCTGGAGCTGGTGCAGACTCCTTCTGTTGGGTGGGGACAGGAGGGAAGAAGGGGAGGTAGGATGAAAAGGGACAAAATGTAGGTACCTTCTGTGCAGCCCCTTTCTTCTCCTACCTGCCTCTGAAGCAACTCAAATCTGCTCTCCAGGGGTTGCAGAATGAGCAGTAGGCATACTCTGGCTGCCATGCTCTTACGAGAAAGTATCGGGTTCTCCGGAGGAGTTTAGGGCTCCAGAGGAGCCTAAGCTTGGCCCTGAGCCCAGTCAGCTGAGCTCCAGCTGCAGCAGCACCATGCTGCTCAGCCCAGGCAGCCCAAGATCTGGACCACTTCAAGCTCAGGTACAGCTGGCCCTTCCGCCCACTCTCCCAACCCCAGTCCTGCCCACTGGGCTCTCAGAGGCCCCAGTCTATAAACGGTGATGTCAGAGGCTAAGCACTGAAGCCTGCCCAGGCATTTGTGTAGCAGAACCAGAAGAGAGAAGCCTTTCATTGCTCCCAGTGATGTCCGGCTCTGTCTTCTCACCATTTCGCTGAACCCATGTGCAGGAAAACCTAGAGGCTACTGGTTTGGGGCTCTTACCTCTGTTCCCATCATGCGGCCCAAAGGAGGCCCTGGGCAAGATGGTAATGCTTGTTTTAAAATCTCTCCCCAGCCTCCTGGCCTTTCCACCTGTTGGTGGAAGGCTCTGCTCCAGTATCTCCCTCCCAGCCGTCCACTGCCCCTTCCTGCCACTCCCTCATTCTCAAGTCTTTGTGATGTACCAAGGTAGAACTACCTCACAAGCTAGACTTCAGGTTCTGTGCAAACTCCAATCCATTGGTATAGGCGCCATCTTTCTTGCAAGGTACCTTCTGGTCTCGGTTTAGAAATAGTGAGTACCATGATTAGCTCGCTTGATTAGCTCTCCCTGCCTCCTCCGTGAGTGGGCACATAGACACCATGTAGACATGTTTGTACCAACATGTAGACTATTTTGTTACCAACCCAGTGAAATAGAGTTCAAATAGTTTCTCTATAAAGGGCTGAAATGCTGAGACTGATAATTTGGCCATAGCAAAGCAGAGGTAAAATGTGGAGGGAAAATACTTGCTTTTGGCCATAGTGATCATAACCTATATTTTTATTTTCTACCCTAAGGAAAAAAGGTTTTTGGTAGGGGCATGACTTATTTATCACTTAAATAACTCATTTCACAATGTTCTTCTGGAATTTGAGTGGGCCTGTTTGGAATTTTCTTGGGTTGTTAGCAGCCCCCTCATGATATGCTTATTCAGGGGTGTACATGAGTCTCTTCCTGACCAAGGATACCCTGGAGACTCTCTACTGGCAGGGTGATGGCTGTGACCTTCAGTACAGAACTCTGCTCCTGAGTAACCACACTGGGTGTTTGGGAGGCACACGGAACAATTTCAGAGTAGTGTGAAGCACCAGCTGTGAATTCCTGGCAGGGACAGTAGCTAATTCAGTGGCTAATTTATTTATCTTCTACTTCTAAATGTTCTACTATGAACATGTAAAATCAGAGAAAAAAAGATACAGAAAAGAAGATAATGCTATATGGCATATTATATACCAATTATGTATTTTAGATAGCTATATCGAGTGGTGGTAAAAATTTTAGTGGTCCTTAATTTTTCATATTTTTCTGCAACTATCAATATTTGTTAATGAAGGGGCACCTGGGTGGCTCAGTCGTTAAGCAACTGCCTTTGGCTCAGGTCATGATCTCAGGGTCCTGGGATCGAGCCCCGCATTGGGCTCCTGTTCAGTGGGAAGCCTGCTTCTCCCTCTCCCACTCCCCCTGCTTGTGTTCCTTCTCTCGCTGTGTCTCTCTCTGTCAAATAAATAAATAAAATCTCTAAAAAATATATATTTGTTAATGTACATTTGTTAATTATAGAACCAGAGAAATATTTTTAAAATAAAGTACTGGGGCTTTTTTCTTAGCCAAAACCCCAGTTGATAAATATCAATTAAAGAGAAAGGTTTAAACAGGAAGGGCAAGCTTAACATGTTTGAGAAAAAATATAGAAAACTATATTTATCACCTTAGGCTAAGGAAGGGTTTCTTAGGACACAATATATGCTATCCTTGAAAGAAACCTTAATGAATTCAACTGCAATATAAGAACGTATGTTCATCAAAAGCCACCATAATGAAAGTCATATAACAAGCCACACTCCTGGAGAAAATATTTGCCACACATAGAATTGAAAAGCTAGAAATGTTTTTTGTATATTAAAATACATTAATACTTAAAAATATATATAATATATAATATTTTTCATATCATTGAAAAATGTTAGTTCCAGAACATGTAAATAACTCATACAAATTGCTGATGATAAGAAAATGCTGGTGTCCAGAAAATGGGCAAAGGACATGAACAGGCACCTCCAGAAGAAACACAAATGTACCAAAACGTTGGAAGATACCCACTCGACCTTGTTAGTAACCAGAGAAACACGGACTGTTACTGCTGAGATACCACGATGCACCCAGCAGAGAGGCCGAGGGGAGGTGAGAATCAGCAGCAGCTAGAACCCTTCTTCACTGGCCGCTTCGGAAAACCCTTCAGTGCAATCTTGTCAAGTTGAGCAGGCACTTACCCCATAACCCAGCAATTCTATTTCTGGGTATTTACCCACTGAGAAATGTTTGAACATGTGCACTTGGACAAGCACAAGAACATTCAAAGGAGCGGTTTTCATACTAGCAAAGACTAGCCAGTGGAATAATACGCCGCGGCCCTGGGAATCACACTGCCCTGCAGATGGAGGCACCATGGCCGCACACAGCAGAGTGGCCCCATCTTAGTAACACAAAGCTGAGAAAAGACAAGTCCAGCAAGATGATGCACATACAGTATAATATCCTTTCTCAAAGCTTAAAAACAAGCAAACCTAAACAGTATATTATTTAGGGAGGCCCACACAATATGACAGAAAATATTCTAAATCTTCAGGGAAATGACAAACACCAGATGCCGACTAGGGGCCCCTGTGTCGAGAGGTTACACGTGGGAACGAGGAGCCCCGCACGCATGGCTTCAACCGTGCAGTGTGTTGCTTGTGTTACACTTTTTAAGTCGAGTAAGGGGTTTGCAGTTGTTTGGGTCCTTATTATGTTTTATGAGTTGGATATGTGTAATATTTTAGTGGACCATATATTATATCACCTAAAAATATTAATGACTACAGAAGGAAATATGTGGGATATCCAAAACCTGTAAGTGGAACTCCTTTGATTTGAACTCAGTCTGACTTGGGATTCTAAACTCTTAAACCTACCTGGTCATGATGTATTGCCTTATTAATAGTGCTTTTAGTTTGAAAAAAAAAATAAATCCTGATTATAATCATTGGTATGGGTATCGAGGTACAGACTCATTTCCTTAACCCCATCCTTTACTTCTCAACATCTTCCTAAATGATCATTGTCCCCCCCCAGTGTGGCTAAGAGAGAGAAGGCGAGGAGTGCCCGAAGCATGCTTCTCTAGCGCCCCCTACAGACCAGATTTACTGTAGCAGCGAGTGGGGTGTCCACCAGACCCCAGGGGGCTGGGGCGGTGACATCTTCACCCACAGGCCAACTCCCCTGAAACTGGCCCATGGTTCTTTTCACTGTGGTCATTCTTTGGGGTTAGACAAATGGGGGTGAGGGCTTTGTTTCCTGAGTACACTGAGGGTGTCCCCCAGCCCTACCTCAAGCATGCGCTCCCAGGGGTCAGCCGATCAGACTGGCACAGAGCCCTTTCCTTACTTAGCAGAGTTGCTGGAAGGGGCAGGTTTGGGACTATGAATCCTTGAGCCCCAGGCAGCTGGAGAAGATAAGAGGTGGAGAACAATCTGGGGAAGGGATGGGAAAAGCAACCGGCTTCTGGAGGAGTGAGGATAGCACACAGAACTCAGTGCTACCGAAGCATGCACCAGGGTCCCAAGGGAGATAAGTGCTGTGAAGGCCATGGGGATCCTCTCCCTTCCCTGCTGGGGCGTCCGATGGGGACAAGTCGGGGTGATGGCAGAATGCATCCCAGCCCGGTGCACTGTCAGGTCAACTCCCCCTATCCCTCTCCACAGTCCCAGCCAGCACCAGCCCCTCACATCATATTCAAAATGGGGAGACGACAGAGTCCAAGCCATTGCAAGAGATACCTAAGCTCCATCAACTGAGCACAAAGCCATTGTTCTTAGCGTTCAAAACGAGGGATATCAAACCTTTAAGACTCACAAAATGGCAAATTGAGGTCCAGAAATTGATTGCAAGAAGCACAGTGGCCAGTATAGGTTTTGAACTCCGTTGCTCAATCGTCTCGAGAATCCTGGCTGGCCAGACCGGCATGTCAGACCACTACAAGCTAATACCTTTCTTGTTGTTCATTTTCTACCTGAGTGCAAAGGAGCAGAAGCAGGAAGAAAGACTTCCTGTCCAGCAACACTCCCCAACTCCCATCTCGCTTCTCCAGCCTGGCTTCCCTCTGTATAGCCTCCAGCTCAGGTTGCCAAAATTAATCACCGGTGGGGTTGAAGCAACAGCGCTGTTCCCTGGCTCTGGGCCAGGCTCCCAGGATGTGCGTCAGAAAGAGCCGGGGAGTGAAATTCCAAAGCAATGTGAGTCACCAGGGAGGAGGAGAGGCCCGACAGGAGTCAGAATGAGAGCCTGAGGGCAGACCAAAAAAAGGCCCGGGGGGTCAGGGGCTGGGCCAAGATACCAAGAATGCTCACCTGTCCAAAGTTGGGAGTGGGGCCTCCGGTCCAAGTGGCTTATCTCTGGGCTCTGCACAGACCTGGACGGGGAGGCAACTGACCGGGAGGCCGGCCTGCTAGTCCCACCCCTGGATACAGTAACCATGACCCTCACCTGGCTCCCCATAGGCTGGGCTTGGGATCCCAGCCCTTAAATCCGTGTATTGTTTCCTCACGCATTCCCTCCCCTTGACCTGGCCCAGGACATTGCTTCCGGTCAGGGAACGGTGATAGGCCAGCTGGGCCCCAGGAGAAAGACAGCAGGTAAGCCTGTGACCCATGCCCTGCCATTCTGAGACACCCGCCCCGCCCCGCCCCCCCAGCCTTTTCTCTGTGCCTGGGGAAGAGAGAGGAGCTCCAGCTCTGGTGGCTCCACCTGTCCTCACCTGGTCCCTTCCAGAACTCAGGACAACGAGCAGTTCTCAGAGTGTGATCTCCTCCGAAGGAGGGAGATGGGGAAGCAGGGGGAAGTGGGTTAAGGAATCAGGGGTCTTACCCATCATGGCTCAGCAGCCCCTTGACTGGGGACCAGCAACCTGAGGCAGCCGTCCCAAGGCTAAAACTGTGTGTTGCGGGGGGGGGGGGTGGGGGCAGTTCCACATGTAGTAGGAGTATCAAGGGGCAATGTCTACAGGGGCCAGGAGCCAGGGCAGGCCTGGATTCCACTCTCTCCTGGGAACCTCGGCAGGAGGGAAGGGGAGCTGGGGTCTCTCCTCCTCCAAGAGCCCTTTCCATCCTACTCCATCAGCTGTCAGTGCCCAAGGTGGAGCTCAGCAGCAGCCCGAGCTTCTGGGGTTCTGGGGCCACCTCCGCCCCAAGGCCTGCTCTACCTCTGCCCTTCTCCAGCCCGAGCGGCCCCTGCCAATACCAGGGATAGCTCTGCTCTGCCTGTTTTCCTGCACCTGGCTTTTCATCACCACTCACTCCGGAACACTGTGCAGCCTTTCGAGGTCCCTTCCCACTCCAGGAGCTGCCTGATCCTGGCAGCAGGAGGATCCATTTCTCCAAGAAGAAACGGAGCAGCAACCCTAACTCTAATCCTCACCCTCTCGTGCTCCCGCCCCGCCCCCCCAAATTGGGCGCTTCTTTCTAGTCACACCTGGCCAAGAACTCAGGTTAGCACAAGCAATACCTTTCAGGGTAGCAGAGTACCCCCAGCCAGGCTGCTGTCGCCTCCTTGCAAAGCAGTAGCTGAGTGAGGGAACTCCTTTTGCTTTAGGAAGGGACGAGGCTGAGACTGAGGCTCAGACAAGGGGCCGATGGAGAGGTGGGCCCTAGCGAAGGTGAGGGGCATGGCTCTGCGTGGGGAGTCAGACCGGCTGAGGGGGTCTGTGAAGTGACCATTTAAAGCCCCAGCTGCCTCTGTTTCCAGGTGACCTTTGCCCTGGGCTCTAATTCTGTCTCCTCCTTGTGCCTCCACTTCCAGGCATTATTCTTTATCTCCAGCTGTTAAGGCCTGTCCGTTTCTCTGACATATATGGGATATATATATATATTCCATCAACTGAGTTAAAAGCCCACGCCTTGAGGCATGAAAACATTCCCACATTCTTGACTTCTGGGGCCGGGGTTGCAGAGTGAGTAGGGGCTGGGAGGGATGCGAGGCAAGTCCCAGCTGGTCCATTCCTGCTTCTCTGCCTTCTGTCTCCCTATAGCGACCCTCCCTGATGGCAGAAAACATGTCACATGATAACCTCACACGGTCAGAATTTCAAAACCAGTGTGGATCATCCACCAGCACCACCGGGTCTCACGCATGAGTAAACTGAAGCCCACAGAGATGGAGTCTGGGGAGGGGGCCACAGCGCTGGGCCGCACACAGCCGTAAACTCCCCGTGCGATGGGGCACATGCTGTTTTCTGCTCTGGCTCAGGTTGCTCAGCTAAAGAGTCATTTTGATACGAATTAAAAACAGCACATTAATGCTCTAAAATCAGGGCACGAGGTTGGAGGGGCTCAGGGGCTGTGCCATCTCCTCTGAGAGGCTTGGACCTGCCTGTTTTGTGACAGTAGCAAGTCACATGGCTGCCCGAAGCTTCAGTTTCCCCATCTGCCAAGTGGGGACCATAGTCCCTCCTCAGAGGATTGCTCCAAAGTGTAAATAAAGCAGTAGGTTAGCCCAATACTGGGCATATAACAGGCTTTTGATAAATGATGATTATGATGATTAGGCTTAAGCCTCTTGATGATCGGGATGGCATCGTTATCATTTTATAATCTCCGCCATCTCTAGCAGGGTCGGGCGCGGGTAGGAGTTTAACATGTATGTGATACACAAAAACAGAAGGTAAATGAATGAATGAGCAAACAAGCCTCATCTTTTCCCGGAGTCTCAGGGTGAGTAAGCGATGTGACTGGGGCCCCGGCCCCGGAGAGGCAGAGTGTGGGCAGCCCCGCGGTCCCAGTTCTGCATGTATAGGATGGTGGTTGGGGCGGCTGTGAGCCGAGGTCTGCTGAAGGCGCTCTGCCACCCCAAGGCATCCCTGTCGGGGTACAGAGATGGTGGTGTGAGAGTCTCCTTTTGGGGGCTGCCTCCAGTCCCAGGATCCCACCCACAGCTCAAACTCCCAGACAGCTCTCAGCACCAGTCTCCTAGGAGAAAGAAGAGGGTGGGCTGGGAGAAAGGTGGGGTGAGCAGGGGTGAGCTTGTCTGGGCATGTGGTAAGCCCCAAACTGCCCAAGGAAGTGGAGGTGTGCATTCTGTGGCCTTTGAAGTGCCCAGACTAGGTTTCCAAGGGCCTGCGTGACAGCACCCCACCACCCCTGCCACTCTGCCCGGGGACCAGTGCCACAGGCTATCTCTCTAAAGGGATGACCTGTTCTGTGAGAAGCCTCCAACCCTGAGCACCAGCTCCTCTACCCTCTGTCTCTGCCTCACTTCAGGCCTTGCCCTGGGGTCCAATAAACTGGGAATGGCTTCGCCCTGCGGAGCAATGCTTTGGCTGAGACCAGGGGCCCTGGACTCTGTGCGCAGCACCCTGACCCTGAGAGAGGCTGAATTTCCCAGGGCAGCTGGCTACTGACTCGGGCTGCTTGGAGAGAGGACTCTCAGGTCCAGAGAAGTCCAGAGACAATGCAGTTGCCCTGTTGGTCCCTCATCACTTCAAGAAAGTTCTGCCAGCTGGCCGTCCCCCTCTCTTTGACCAAGCCAGAGCCGTGTGCAGATATTTTTCTAGAAATCTCTGCCCAGGAGGTGGGGGAAAGGAGAGGAAAGAATGAGGGGGAGGGGTGGCGGCAAAGGAAAGGGAGAACGAGAGGTAAGGAGGAAAGGAGGAGAAGAGAAAGGGGGCCTTAAGGGTCCTTGAATGATCCCAGACTTCGTGGAGGACGTGGAGCTTTGGGAGGTGGGGGAATTCTCCTCCTCTGGTTATAAAAAGTCAAGGCCAGAGGCTCCTTAGATATCATCCAGGTCAACTACCTGATTTTCCTGAGAACCCCGAGGGGGCGGGAACCCAGTTCCAGAATGCACTCCAGCGCCTTTTGTATCCCTTCCTTTCTCGTGTTGTTGGATGTCCGAGTACCAAAAAGGCTCCGGGGCTAGGGCAAAGGGGTGCAGGGGTGCTCTGCAGGGCGTGGCCTGGAGCCCTGCAAGGGGAGCCCAGAGTGCAGGTGAGGGCCAGGCCCCATCCTGGGAAGCCCCACACAATCCTTTCACCTGGGTCCAAAGCAGCTACAGCCCGAAACTCGTGTCTGGTTACTGACATGCAGCAATGCCCAAGGCAGGGTCCAAGTTCAGACTAAGCTGATTTTGACAAGAACACTGAGCCCGCTAAATGTTTACTAAACAAACCCTGTCCTCTTCTCAGTTTTTAAGATTTCCTATTCCATGCCATGCATTCCTTCATCTGGAAGCAGTAAACAATAATACACACTCACAGTGGACCACCTCTGAGGGTCAACCAAAATCTTTCCCATCCCTAACATGGGTTATTATCCCTGTGAGCTCTAGCAGGACCAGCTCCCAAGGGGAGGAAGAAGGAGGGGACTGGGGGCTTCTGGACACACATGGCCCCTGGCCTCCCTCTCAGCCTCCTCCCTGCCCCCTCTAGAACACCGCAGCCACATGGAAAGCCATGGGGAACAGTTGGGGCTTTTTATAATCTTTATTTGTTAACAGTTCAGGCTATTTTTTTCCATGCTTCAAGAGATGCCAATGCCTCTTGAAAAAGTTGTGAAAAAAAACAAGTCTATTTTGGGGTGATCAGCCTCCTCAGAGCTTCTCACTTGCAGCTCTGCGGGGCTCCAGGAATGAGCCTGTCCTCTCAGAAGATCTGCAGCCTGCTTGAAGGGAAGGATCTTGGGCCTTGGGTGCACTGGCTAGGGAGTGCATTTTCACCCCCCACTTGTAACGTTTCTGTCTACAAAATGCGGCAGAAGTAACACCATGTAGCTTCTTTCTGCTGGAGGCCTGCCTGGTGGTGGCTTCTTGTGCACTGTCCTGAGAAATAACAGCCCAAGACACTTGGGGTGGATCATGCACTTCCCCTGTGACATTAATGGTGGTGGTACTTGCAGCTCTTAAAAGCTATAAGCCAAAAAGCGCTCCAGTCTCTCCGCTGAGCAGAGAGCTGCAGGATTTACTGCATGGAGGCCTCAGTCAGCTGTGGTTCCGTGGGAGGCAGGGCCAGGGTGGAGGGGCGTGCGTGGATGGGCAGAGGGGTCTGCATGCTCAGATCTCGGCCAGCAGGCGCTGGCTGCAGCCTGGCCAGGCCAGACTGGGAGTGGACTCTTCAGCTCCTTCTTTGAGCAGCCCCGCCAGCCCCACAGTGTGGTGTAGGAAGGCTGCAAGGGGCTGGCTGGGCTTTGAAGATCCTTTGTGTTCCTTTCACTGCCTCACCTGCTTGTTCGTTTTCTCACTGGGCACCAGGGCCAAGGTGGGCATGGGATTTTCCAACACTGGTAGGTTAGACCGTCAGAACTCCACACCCTCTGTGCTGACTGCTCGCCACAGGCAGCCGAGGTAGCCTAGGCACAGATGGGAGATGGGTCCCCCTTTACACAGGGGTACTGAGCATAAGTCCATGAGGGGGAGAAGGCAGAAATGGAGGAAGAGTTAGAGGGATCACACAATCTCTGATCTCAGCCCTGGAAGGGGCCATGAGAAGATCATCTGGTCACCCCCTGTCTTCAGGCAAGTAATATTATTATCCCAGTGGAAGACCGGAGAGATTAGGTTCCTTGCCCAAAGTCACACAGCCAGTTCCTGGTGGAGGAGAGACTAGAACTGAGGTTGGCACTAGTTACTGCAATAACTGCTCCTCTGTTTTGGTTTCTTTTTACTCGGGGCTCTCAGGGCTCCTGTTGTCCACATCCCTGCCCACACTGGGCTTGAGGGGGCGCCTCTTCTTGCCTTAGCTTTCTTCTGCCTCATTGTCCCCTGCCCCTGGAGGGTTGTCACAGAGATGCCCCTCCACACAGTACCAACTGCTTCCAGAGGTATCCAGCAGGCCTCTCCAAGCCCTTCTTTGATCATTCCCTATCTTTCCTGAAATTCTAGAATTTTCTTTGGCTGAACTGGTCCCAAGATTGTGACTGACCATTTAAGGAAGCTAAAGATGGGGATCTCTGCCTCTTACTATGTTTCTAATCCCTCCCCACTCTGCCCCCAAATATTTCCTTCTTCCATTCTCAGCCTTGGTGACCATCAGCTGATATTCTGCTGAGTCAAGTTTGGGTCGGGAGCTTCTTCAGTGAAAAGGATGGCCAATAAAATATAAGCCTTCCATGCTAGGAACCCATAACAGATATCCATGTTGGATGAACTGGACCTCACCCTTGTACGTGAGAAAACAGGCCCAGAGAGGAGAGGGAATTGTCCACCATCACCCAGCTGGGTGACGACAGAACCCAGGCCTCCTGATGGACAATGGACTGCTCTTTTCAAATTACCAAACCAAATTACTGCTCTTTTCAAATTACCAAGCTCAGAAGGTGCAAATGCCTGCAGCATGGGATGAACCATGAACCCAGTTGTTGACCCTCGAGGAGCCCCTTGATTCCCTGAGGTGGCCTCTGTCTTGGCCTCCAGGCTGAGTGTCTCAGCAGGAGCCATGCTCTTGCCCTGAGTAGACCCTCTGTTTGGGCTGACCGAGCTGGTGGTGTCTCTTTGGGTAACTCAACAGTGTGCTTATTTCTTCTCTCACTGTCTTCCCCTGCCCTGCCCCATTCACTTCTGTCCAGCCCCCCAGGAGCCTGGAGGGAACACAGAGCAATGGCGACCCAAAGACAAAGCCAGTACAGCCTGTGGAAGACCTCTCTGGACAGCATGTGAGTAGCCACTGGGTGGTGTCAACTCCCTCCTCCTCAAGTGCCCCACCCAAACATTCATTCATCCATCAAGCATTTATTGAGCTCCTACTGAGTACTAGTTGCCAGACCAGCAAGAAGGAAACTCTCGAATAAGCATGGTTCCTTCCCTAAACAGTACTTAGTACTGTGAGGAAGAGAGAGACCCAATGATAGAGCAGGGTGATTAGTATTATTAGGGGAGCACAGAAGAAGGGCAGGGAACCTTGCTGACTTTGTAGGGGGTATTCATGGTGGGCTTCCTGGAAGAAGTGATGTCTAGGCTGAGACTTGAAGGATGAGTAAGCATTATCCAGGTGAAGGGGTGGGAAGAAGAACAGTGTTCAGGCTGAGAGAACTGTTTGAGCAAAGGCCCAGAAGTGTCCTGCCTCTTATAAAGACCTGGTGGTGATCCCTAGGTCCTTGACGAGGAGGCTGAGAGACTCCAGACTTTCCAGATTTGGCTCCTTCACCCTGACAGGGCTCTGCCTGTTGAGATGCCTCTGCTTTTGCTCTCAGCTGGTACCAGGCACAGGGTGGCAATGCCGTGTGCCCCAGACTACACGCTGCTGGGGAGGGGGGCAAGGCTTCATGTCAGAAGGCCTGTGGGGTGCACTTGGCAGAGGCTCACGTGTTCCAAGGGACAGTAGACAGAAGAGAGATTAATAGCCTGCCAAGAGGAGAAAGGCTGGAACTGTGTGAAACAAATGGAACATGCAGGTTGGAGAAGGACACACCGAGAGAGGTCTGCATAGCTTGGGCTGGCCCCGGGGAGGAGCCTTTGAGCCATAGGGAGAGGGGGGCCTGTGGTACTGGCCGCAAGCCTGCCACGTAGGTGCCCTCTTGAGGACCAGGATGGAGAGTTTTCTCCCCATATGGGGCCTCCTGCTCACAGGCTTCAGGAAAATGGCAGCTCGTGATGTCCTTGAGGAGAGTGGTTATGGGCATCGTGGGAGGGGGTGCCTTTTCAGGACAGGCTCAAGGGGTTTACATCGCTGGGGAGGAGGAGTCACAAGAAGGCTTTGGTGAGGGAGGAGAGGTTGGAAGAGGCTCTGGCTGGGAATGCCTGAGAGGTGATGTGATCAGGAAGAACTCTGGTTTGAGGAAAAGCTGAAAAAGAGGATTGTGTGCCAAAAGTGGGACTGGGAATTAAGGTGTTGTCCCCCAGTGGAGCACCTGGCTCTCTCTGCCTGAGACAGTTTACCCAATGTGAGCAGGGGGGTGCAACTTCATTTGGCCAAACTTACACCTTCAAACCCCAACAGGGCAGCCTGGTTGGGCAGTGAGGTTCGCAGGCTGAGCGGGCTCTTTCCCCAAAGGCTCCATAGAAGCAGACCTGGAAGCCCCACGATTTGGGGCAGAGGGCAGATCTGTTTTCCTGCTCTGTGCTGTACTGGGGCCATCCCGGCTGCTGGGATGTGTGAAAGGTGAGGAAACCAACAGGCAGGTGCTCTGGAGCTGGATGGGGGCAACTGGGTATCAGTGGGAGAGGCCGTGGCCTCCTGTGACACCCATGCAGGGATATCGTGCCATGGTTTTCTTTGGGGCAGTGACCGCTAGCACACAGAGGATGGCCTGAGGCTCTTCAACACCAAACATGTGGGAAGAACACACCTGCCCATGGCTTAGTGTCTTTCCCACGCATGTATTCAAACCAGTACTTTCTGTCCTTATGGAGACCGAATCCTAACCAGAAGAGTGAAGCGGCACCCTCAGTCACCCCTAACCTCTCCTCCAGCTCTGGGTAGGTTCAGAAGGAGGTGGGGGAAGCATCCTCCACCAATCAGGCACTTACTGAACATGGACCAGGCCAGAAAGCACATTTATCACAAATACTCTAATGGGCAACGTCCAATTGTATGCATTCATAGATGGAAAGCATACTTCAGAGAATACAAAATTCATTTTTATTCGGCTTTTTTTATGGCAATGGACTTCTCTTCCTAATCATATTTTTGCATAAACTAATATTAAACTGGATTTGCATTCTCAGAGCACAAGCTTGAGGGGGTTAGGTGGAAGGCATGTTAGTCTGGACTTAAAAAAATTGTCCAGAGGTGGGCACCTGGGTGGCTCAGTCGTTAAGCATCTGCCTTCGGCTCAGGTCATGATCCCAGGGTCCTGGGATCGAGTCCCACATCGGGCTCCCTGCTCGGCGGGAAGCCTGCTTCTCCCTCTCCTACTCCCCCTGCTTGTGTTCCTGCTCTCGCTGTCTCTCTCTCTGTCAAATAAACAAATAAAATCTTAAAAAAAAAAAAAAAATTGTCCAGAGGTAATTGACAAGATGGATAAAACCAGACTGAGCTGGCCACTGTAATTACCAGGAGTCAAGATCATCAGAATCAAACCAGCCTTGAACATGGAAACTTCCCTTGAGGACTGCTCATATTACAGATGTCATCCCTTAATAACCTCTTTGTTTTACAGAGCAGTAAATCGAGACGGAGAGCACAAAGGTGCCTTAGACACCGTCTCCAGGGCTAGTGTCTTCATGGCATTTCTTTTAAGAGGTCAGAAGATTCTGGTAAACTCCAGGTGGCAATAGGATGGGCGTGGGATGGACGCAGAGACTGCTGAAGAGGGAGGCAAGGGGAGAAGGCCTAGATGGTACAGGTGATATAGTGACCCACTCTAAATAAAGCTCATGGGCCACGGCAGTCGGACGCACAGGCTCGCACAGGCCGTAGCTGAACGGCTGGTGATCAGGGAAGGAAGGCCCTCAGGTGCCAGGAGAACTCTCAAGCCAGAGGAGGGCCTGTGTGGAAAGGCGGTGTTCCCCTCCCTGAGGGCCAGGGGTGGAAGCCTGGGTTTAAGGGGCAAGGAAAATATGTCAAGTTCCCCTCCCCTAACTCGCATCCCTTCCAGGGCTAAGATGCGTCTCAGAGTTCTTTCGCAGCCTCCCGGAGGAAAGGGGAAAACCCTGCGGGAGTCCAGCGAGGTTTTGCGCCCTGACCGGTGGTGAGCCGACACCCTTCCAGCCTCTTCCCTCCGGGCGGGGGAAGGGAGGCAGGGCTGGAGGGTGTGAGCGGCGCCGCGGGGCGGGGCAGGGGCGGGGCCTCCGGTGGCCCAATCCCCTTCTTTCCCCGCCCCTCCCCCCCCCCCAGGCCCCTTTCCCCCAATGGAGCTCCCCGATGGGCGAAGCCCGTCACGGCAGCCGTCCTGGGTGCGATTTCCGCCCCCATCCTTCTTCCCTTTCTTTCTTTTTTTTTTTTTCCCCTTTCCTTTTTTTGTGAATGAAAAAAGGAGGTCGCGAGCGGTCCCCGGGACTGCAGCGCTAGGCGTCTTCGCGGCCGCGCCTTCGGAGCGGGCCGGGCGCGTAGCGGCGGCGGCCTCGCCCCCCTTCTCCTCAACTGCGCGTCGCCTCCAGCCTCCGCAGCTAGAGGACCCGCGGCGGCGGCGCGGCCCAGCCGCCCGAGGTTGGGGCGGCCGCGCGCAGCCCACTCCAGCGTGCCTCCATGACATTGGGCGCCCGGGGCGCGGGGAGATGCTGATCCGGAAGAGGCAATGGCTGCAGTGCCGCGCGCGCGGCCGCTCCCGGCCCGCCGTCCGGCCTGGGCTGCTCTGTCAGAGTTTCTGATCTAGCGCGACCCGGGCCCGGAGCCTGTAGCAGCAGCGGCGGCGGCGGCGGCGGCGGCGGCAGCGCGGCGGCGCCGGCATCGTCCTAACTTGCACGCGCGGAGTGACCCCAGACATTTCACTAAAATGAGCGTGCTTAGCAGGAAGAGATGTGTTCCTTACACTAGAAATTACCCCGTCACATGTAGTGGTGTAAGTAAATGATTAATTTCTATTATGGCCGGGTTGCAAGCTGCCTGGAAACGCGCCGCTTCGCCCTCCTGTGCCCTCCCCGGCCCTATCTGCGCCCCTTCTGAAGACTGTCCCCCTCCCCCGGCACCCCCTCTCCCCTTGGCTATAGCTTTGGCTGCTGGGGCCTCAGGGGGCGGGGGACTAACCTTTTCCGGGTTTTTCTAGAGAAAGGAAGATGACTTGATTGCCTTGGCGTTGTCGTGGCCTTCCTCTTTCCCCATTTAAAAAAAATTTTTATTTCGTGTGTGTGTGTGCAGAGCAGCGTGGGAGGAATAAAGGTCCAGAGTGGTGGAAATGTTTCTGTTAAAAACCAGTGGAATTTGGATGCTTTGCTCGCCGTTCCGGAGATATTTCTTTCAACCCAACTCCATTGCAGTCTGTGCATCAGAGTTCTGGCAAACTATGGGAGAGATGCTTAGCGTTGTTTGTTGATGTTTGAGAAGGTTTTTTTGAGTGTGTTTAGGTTTGCATTTTTTGTTAATATGATCATTCAAGATCCCTTTGAGCCTTGCTGTACACTGGATCTGCAGGAGGGATTCATCTCCCCACCTTCCCCAATATTACAGTGTCAGCAACCCTGGTGAAAAGCCACCCTCTCTGTTCTTCTCTTCCCGATTCTCCCTTCCTCTCCATCCTCCTCGATTTTTACCTTCATTTTGAGGATATTCCTCCTTTTTGCATTTTTGTAAGATGCAGGATGTGGGATATTGGTTGCTAGGAGACAAACCAGGCTCCCAGGGAGATTCTGTCGTTTCCTTGACAACCAGACTAGGGCAGCCACAGATGAACAAGCCTCCTATCAGCTGTGGGAGGGAAAGGGGGGCTTTTCTGGGCTCTGCAAAGAGTGTGTGTAGGGGTGTGGGGGTGGGACTGGGACTCGGTGAGGGTTGGAGCTAATCTGAGCACACCTGGCTTTTTGGCCTGGCTTGAGTACACAGAGCTGGAAGAGCAGTGGGCAGGAGGCTGATTGTGGAGTGGGGGACAGGGATCATGGGACAGGGTAGGGAAGGAGCACCTATGTGACTCTGGGATTACTGAGGGAGAGGAATGAATTGGAGGTTGTGACACCCAGGGCAGGATGGCAAGGAAGCCATAGTCTATGGAGGTTTGTCTAGGGGCTCAGAAGGAATGAGGATGAGGCAATTGTGCGGAAAAGTCTAGAGTCATTGAAGGAGAGAGTGCCAGAAGGGAAGGGGAAGTTGAGAAGCTCATTGAGTGGGTTGTATCATCATACATCAGCAATGAGACAGTAAAGTAGCAATATTCTAAAGCAAAAATTCTATTACTGCTGGCTTTGGCACGCTATCTCCAGTACAGGATCCTCGTTTAAGACAGGCCTGATTCGACTAAAGAGTTTTGCCTGTTGGCTTAATGGGGCCAGTCTGTACCTTAAAGAGAGAGAGAATTACATATATAGATATGTAATCTAGCATTATATAATACCAGATTACATAAGACAAATACCTCCTTTCCGCTCGGGCTCTCTTGGCACAAATTCACCAAGATTCGGGAAACTTTCTTCCAAAGCCCTCATACCCATTTTCCAGAAGATGCCCAGACTGATGCCCAGAGAAGGGAAGTGATTTGCCCTCTCCTAGATATGAAGTTTCCTAGATCTGAAGTCAGGCGGTTGGGACAGGGGTGAAGTGGGTGAGAATGATAAAAATAGGGGGGAAGTCAGAGGGCAAGCAGGGGAAGGCTGCGGAGCGCTGGAGAGTGGATGGGAAGGGGCTGCCCAGCCAGAGAAGCACCCAGCAGGTCTGCTGTCTACACTCACGGCAGTGTTTGTTGCCTTCCTACTTGTTGGTTGGCTCTCCCCTACTTAACCATAGAGGTGAATGAGGTGTGCAGGGGTCTTTTAACCATTAACTCTCTGATTTTGAATCAGCATTGCCCTGCCAGTGTTCTGGCCTCTTCCTCATGGTCCAGATGCTCCTGGATTTATGAACTGATGCCCCTCCTCTGTGCCTCCTCAGCCCCCTTCTGCTTCCACACCCACAGGCCATTCAAATCTAAATCTGAGAAAGAAGTTCTACTGGCTAGTGGGTTATAGTCTTTCTCCTCCAGCTATACATAGTCCTATTGGGGAGTCTGTTTTGTTCTTCAGTGTATAGAACTACAGCCCAGGCGATTCCTTCCCAGTTGCCTGACTTGAGACCAGGACCCATCAAAGTGGGTTCCTGGTCCTCAGCTCAGGAGAGAGCAGGGAGGAGGCAAGATGGTGGTTAGGACAATGGCTGGCCCACTGGGGAGGGTGAGGAGGGGTGGAGGAGGCAGGAGGAATCCTGCAGACGATTGCTCTGGAGACTGGGGAGGGGCTGCATGGAGACCCCTTGTTTCGAGTTCAGATCCTGTAAAATTCCAAGAAGGAGGAGGTGCTTGTCTCATTGAAAAGTCCTTGCTGCACTTTTTGCTTAGGTTGCTGAGATGTATCTACTCACGCAAATCCCAGTTGCCATCGTTACTTGGATATTTCAGTTCTGCATTCCTTCATGCTGGCATCCAGTTACAGCCCAGCACGAATGGAGCTGCTCGGTTGCTGCTGGTGGCCCGGCTCTCTGGCTGGATGGCTCAGCAGTGAGGGCCCCTGGACTGCCTCCAGGACGCTTAGGAGCTCAGCCTTCCTTGGCCTAGGAAGGAGTCCTCAGGCTGCTCCAGCCCCTGGCTGGCTTTGTGCACACAGGGAATGTGAGCAGGGGCAGGCCAGTGACCTAGCTGAAACCAAGTTCCCTAACAACGTCGTCCTTGCACATACCCCTGCCTCCTCCCCTCAACCCTTTTGGGAGAGTAGATGCCACTGGGAGACTGCCACCAAAAGCCCCCTCGCTCTCAAGCTGAGGATCCCTTCCTGGTGACAGCTTTTTAAACACTGACATGACATTTTGACTATAGGAGGGCCTTCTTTTTGTTCATTTGAGCCATCCCCCTCTGTGGGTGGACAAAGCACTCCCTCTCTGCTCAGCACAGAAGGAAACTGAGGCAAGCATTTGCCCAGAAATTCAGGCCCAAGTCTCTGACCCTCTGCTTCCCCCAGCAACCCCATTACCCATGCAGCCAATTGAGCAAGCAGCCTACCAGGAGTGTGCCAGGGGTCTGGGGGCTTCCAGCCTGAGAATCCTCCTCCCTAGGAAAGGAAGGCACAGAAGGGGGCATATCTCACTCTCCCTGAGGCTGCATGCAGGATGCCTGGAGGGCATGCCTGAGTAGGGGCAGGAAGGCCCACTGGCCATGGAGTGAATAGTCACAGGCCCATGTTTATCTCCACTGCCATCTCAAAACTGGGCCTGCCGCTGAGTGAGCCCTACAGGCAACATGACAGGCTCCGAGGAGGGGAGGGGAGGCCCATGGGCTGCTCAGGTGCCTCCAGAGGGACTGGGAGGAAAAATTCTTCAGGGAGATGCCACTGGGAGGTGGCATCTCCCTGAAGGAGGCTGGGTGTTAGCATTGAAGGGTAGCCATAGGCAAGCCAGGGCTTGAAAATCCACCACCAGGGAGGGAGGGAGGGAGGCAAAGGTGGAGGACAGGAGAGCTGCCACCCAGCTCTGACAAGTCCATTAAATTTTAAAGTGGTCCTGCCCTCCGGCATGCTGGAAAGGGGTGGGGACCTGGCCGGGACTCCGCTTCTCTCAGCTGTTTGTTGTTGTGCTGTCCAGAGGAGGAGAGCGTGGGTGATGAGTGAGCTTCCCAGGCGGACTCTCCTCTTCCTGAGGGAGCGGGGACAGGCCCCGGGCAGGTTCTGCCGTGGGATCTCTCACAGGCCTCCCCCAGCCAGAAGCCCAGTGGGAGGATGATGGCAACAGGAGGCAGACGAGCGTTTCACGTGGTACCGCTGCGCCTCTGAGCCTGAATGGGCCCCCAGCTTCTCAGGCCCCGCAGAACGATCGCCCAGAAAGCTACCCACTCCTTTCGCCCCCTCTCCACTCAAATGCTGGCAGAGGGGTCAGCCCCAGCTGAGGAGAGCGGCTGGCCCCGGCCGTCAGGGAGCTGGGGCGCGGAGCCATCTTGACCACTACACTCCTCTCCCTCAGGTCCCAATTAATGGATTCTGACATGGATTATGAAAGGCCAAACGTAGAGACCATCAAGTGCGTTGTGGTGGGAGACAACGCGGTGGGCAAGACCAGGCTCATCTGTGCCCGGGCCTGCAATGCCACCCTCACCCAGTACCAGCTGCTCGCCACCCATGTGCCCACGGTTTGGGCCATCGACCAGTATCGGGTGTGCCAGGAGGTAAGGCTGCAAGGCCGCTCGGCTGGGGGTCCGCCCCATGTACTTGGGCTTCTTTCCAAGATGTAGCTCAGTGTCTCCAAATGTGGCCCGGCGGCGTGTGCCGAGCTCACGGAGGCCCCTGGGGATGGGGCGGGGGCAGCCGAAGAGGAGGGAGCCTCAGGAGAGAGGGCTGAGGGGAGTCCACCCCAGGGGAGGGATCCCTAACCATTTGTGTTTTGCATGGCTGAGCTGGTGCCTGAGACCCAAGCTTTGCCTGGGGCACAGCATCTTGTGCAATCAGAGCCCCCAGTAATGGGGAGCACTGCGGGGAAGGGGGGGTGTTGGAAAGATGAGGAAGAAAGAAGCTCTCGGCCAATACCAAAATCAGAGGCTTGTCATGTGCAGGTGAAGCTGGGACCAGGGCAGGCTCCCTGAGATCTCTTGCACCCCAGGACAGTCTGCCCTCTTAGAGGCTCTTCCCTTCCAGCCAGCTTAGAGCCCACTCTTGCCGTTGGCGTCTGCAGAGACGGCGCCCGGAGAAAGTGCTGGGCATGGCACACAAAGGAAGCTGCTGGAACCCCAGCTAGCTCTGTCCCTTCACCCCCATGCTGTCTGGGACCCTCAGAGATGAGCCGGCGCCACCCTGAGCTGACATGCAGAGGCCCCTAGAACTGTTGCCCTTGATTCCCACTCCTCTCCTCCCCACCCCCCACGCCCCACAGGTGCTGGAACGCTCCAGAGATGTGGTAGATGATGTCAGCGTCTCCCTCCGCCTCTGGGACACCTTTGGAGACCACCACAAAGATCGTCGCTTTGCTTATGGGAGGTAGGTAAGGCCTCTGGTTGCCTGCGGGGAGCCAGGTGGGTAGGTTTTCCCTGCTTTCCCAAGGAACAGCAATGCTGTGAAATTTCAGCTGGGAGGAGGGAGCAGAGAAAACAGCATGGCAGACCCTCACAGGGGAGGCAGCCCTGGGCAGTGGAAGGAGCCGGGTTTGGAGTCAGGAGGCCAGGTTGGACTCTTAGCCCTGCTACCTCTCAGCTCTGGGACTATGTGCAATTAAGGGAACTGTTCTGAATTGATTTTCCTCAACCATGGATTGTGAAATGGTAATTTCTAACCCATAAGATAGCCATGAGGTCAAAATGAGGGTTTTCGGAAGCTCTAAAATGCTAATTTAGAGGCATATAAATTAGAGGTCCTATTATTATACATTCTGTGTAAGGTCACGTGAGCAGATGCCTGTGAGAGGTGCCTGTGACAGATGTGGAATGTAGTGTTGTAGGGTGGGGTGGGTATGCGTGTTCTCCCTTGTTCCAGGGGCAGGTAACCTACCACTAGCTTTCCCTGCCCATAACCTCCCTCTCCCACCCCCAGATCCGATGTGGTGGTTCTGTGCTTCTCCATTGCCAACCCTAATTCCCTCCACCACGTCAAGACCATGTGGTACCCAGAAATCAAGCACTTCTGCCCCCGAGCACCTGTCATCTTGGTGGGCTGCCAGCTGGACCTGCGCTATGCTGACCTGGAGGCTGTCAATAGGGCCAGGCGACCCTTGGCTAGGTAGGGGGTGCTGGTGCTAGGGAGGGGGAAGGAGGAAGACAGAGGGAGGGGTTGCATCTCCGTGGCTCCCTGTTCAGCCCTGAGGGAATCCACTGGGCCTCACACCTCACCCTCCATTTGAAGCAAGGCATGTGGAGGGCCAAAGAGAGTGCCCATTCATTCATTCGTTCATTTGTTCATCCATGCATCCATGCATCTCTTATACCCTGTGTGAGCAATCCTGGGCTAAGCACCATGGGAGGGAAGGAGAAAAGGAGGTAGTCTTTGCACAAATGGGGCTTATGATCCCACTGGGAGATGAACTCCATATATGGCCTTGTTAAAAACCAGCGTGGAACATGGCATGCTGATTGCCAGAGAGGTGGTTAGTGCTGCCACTGCTTTGAGCTGGGGAGGGCGCGGGGCTGGCATAAATACAGAAGGCTTCCTGCAAGAAGAGGGGGTTGGGGGGCGCCTGGGTGGCTCAGTCGTTAAGCGTCTGCCTTCGGCTCAGGTCATGATCCCAGGGTCCTGGGATCGAGCCCCATGTTGGGCTCCCTGCTCAGCGGGGAGCCTGCTTCTCCCTCTGCCACTCCCCCTCCTTGTGTTCCCTTTCTCGCTGTGAGTCTCTCTGTCAAATAAATAAATAAAATCTTAAAAAAAAAAAAAAAAAAAGAGGGGATTGGAAGTGGGCCTTGAAGGACTGATAAGATTTGCCTAGACAGAGGAGAAAGGGCAGGAGTCAGACCGAGACAGACCCTGAGCAGTCCCCTAAAGAACAGGCAGGCTCTGGAGAGCTGCCTCTCCCTGCACCTCCCCTCTCCTCCTCTCCTGCCAACATGTTTGGTCTTCCTTCTTGAACCTGCCAGGCCCATCAAGCCCAATGAGATCCTTCCCCCAGAGAAGGGCCGGGAGGTGGCCAAGGAGCTGGGCATCCCCTACTACGAGACCAGCGTGGTGGCCCAGTTTGGCATCAAGGACGTCTTTGACAACGCCATCCGCGCAGCGCTCATCTCCCGCCGCCACCTGCAGTTCTGGAAATCCCACCTCCGCAATGTGCAGCGGCCTCTGCTGCAGGCGCCCTTCTTGCCTCCCAAGCCGCCTCCCCCCATCATCGTGGTGCCCGACCCCCCCTCCAGCAGCGAGGAGTGCCCCGCCCACCTCCTGGAGGACCCGCTCTGTGCGGATGTCATACTGGTGCTGCAGGAGCGGGTGCGCATCTTTGCCCACAAGATCTACCTCTCCACCTCCTCCTCCAAGTTCTACGACCTGTTCCTCATGGACCTGAGTGAGGGGGAGCTGGGGGGCCCCCGCCCAGAGGACCACCGGGGTCACCCTGATCACCACCACCACCATCACCACCACCACCACCATGGCCGGGACTTCCTGCTGCGGGCGGCCAGTTTTGATGTGTGCGAGAGCGTGGAGGAGGGCGGGGGCTCTGGCCCTGCTGGGCTCCGTGCCTCCACCAGCGACGGGATCTTACGGGGCAATGGAACAGGGTATTTGCCCGGGAGGGGTCGAGTCCTGTCTTCCTGGAGCCGAGCTTTCGTGAGCATTCAGGAAGAAATGGCAGAAGATCCTCTGACGTACAAATCCCGGCTGATGGTGGTGGTAAAAATGGACAACTCCATCCAGCCAGGGCCCTTCCGGGCTGTTCTCAAGTACCTGTACACCGGGGAGCTGGACGAGAACGAGCGCGACCTCATGCACATCGCCCACATTGCCGAGCTGCTTGAGGTCTTTGATCTGCGCATGATGGTGGCCAACATTCTCAACAATGAGGCGTTCATGAACCAAGAGATCACTAAGGCCTTCCATGTCCGCCGGACTAACCGGGTTAAGGAGTGCTTGGCAAAAGGCACCTTCTCAGGTATGGCTTGTGCTTAGGAACTGACTGCCAGAGGGCAGGGGACTTCCCTCCAGTTAGCCTTCTGAAGAGTCTGCATTGGTCCAGTTAGCATTCTGAGTCATCTCAGCTGCTGATGTCCTGGAGATGGGGTGGCTCTGCTCCTGAAGCCTAGTACCCAAGCCCGAGAGCTTGGTCAGGTAGCACTCTACATGAATGGCTTCAGAAGGAAGTGGGTTGTATGGGCATGGTGTCAATCTTTGGGGTGGGTTCTCCCACATCCTTTCACCATATCCTCACGTGATGCCTCTTCTCCTCCCGGACAGATGTGACCTTCATCCTGGATGATGGCACCATCAGCGCCCATAAGCCCCTGTTGATTTCCAGCTGTGACTGGATGGCCGCCATGTTTGGGGGGCCATTTGTGGAGAGTTCCACCAGGGAGGTAAGGCTAGGAGGGGAATAAGTGGGAAGGAGAGAGAGACCCACACCCTTCCCACCTGAGGCATCTGCCATTTACTGGTACTTCCTTCAGTCAGTACCACCTTCAGTTACTGACTGTGTGCTTGCTCACCACTGAGTGACAGACTCAAGATAAGTTTAAGAGATGGCTCCCATAGCCAAGGATCTTACGAAATTTCAAGACAGGGGATTATGGTGACATCTTCACTTTATGGTATAGAAAGCACTTTTGATCATTATCTCGTGTCTCAGCTCACACACAACTCCTACACGTGGCGTCGTGTTCTCACTTTACAAGGAAAGTGAGTCCCCAGGCAGTTAAGTGCCTGGTACAAAGTTATATAAGTAGAAAGGAGAGGTTTGGACTTGAACTCAAGACTCCCAATTCCTTGGCTCTATACGTTGTACCTTGCTTTCTCCCTAACACATGTGAGCCAAGGGGAAAAAATTCAGTGTGTGCCAACGTGACTCTATCACTGTTTTAAATGTAAGTCTTACTATCACTTAGGTACGGTGAAGCCCACAGTCAGAAAATTGCCATTGGACGGGGAGATTTTTATACTCCCAGCTGTCAGTAGGAGGGGGCATGCACGGTATGGGGGACCACACAGGGAAGCACCAGGGTCAGTCTGGAGGCAAAGGGAGTGAAGGGGATACGAACAAGAGCCTTCACTGTAGTTTCTATGGGAAGGAACGGGTGAGGCAGGGGGAGCAGGCTTAGGATTGGCTAGTCTGAATAATTTCAGCAGGCTTTTGGGGCTGTCCCAAGTCATCTGGTACCTGGCCTTGGGGTGACTAGGGCAGGGGATAGTGGTTGAGGGAATGAGCCTGATAAAGGAGGTGGTTGGGGTGTGGACGCAGGATTGGTTGGTTTGCACGTGAAAAGCATGCTGAGCGTGTCCTTTACTCCCGCTAGCATTGGCTAGCCCTGGGAGGGGCAGCCCCTCTGGGTCAGCAAGGCCCCGGATGTCAAAGCAGCAGAACTCAGACCATAAAAAGAAATGCTTCAGACAGTCACCTTTCCCTCTAATCAGCACTGCTCCGACTCGGCTCTTCCGTCACCGTTATGGCCACTTTCTCAGGCACCGAGACTGGAAACACCGAGTTGGACGGGGCCTATCAGTGCATCCTTAGAAATAGTCTCTTCAGTCTGTTCTCTCCTTTCCCTTCGCGCAGCTGAGCAGAGTAGCTCAGGCCGGGGCCCTTGGTGTTCTCTCTTTTCCGTGAACTCCTGTACCGTTAGTTGGCCACAGTCAGCCTCGCAGTTAACAAGGTACAACTTTGTGCAACTGCTTGAGGTTCTGGGGGTCCACACACCATTTTCTTGCCTGGTCTGGGATTTCTTCCCTTCCCGCTCTCTCCAGCCCCACTCTGCACGTCCCTTAGTAAGAGCTCACCTGACACTTGAGGGAAAGATGGGGCTGCGAACAACACAGGATAGCATCCTGTGACGTAGAATGACAGTTTCTTAAGATTTCCGGGAAGGGAGTGTGTCCGGACGGCTAAGTGGAGGGCTTGAGCTGTGAGTTGGTCTGATCCTTGAAGCATGAGTGGGTTTGGCTTCTGTGAGTGGAGCCCCAGGGGCCGGCCCGCCCCAGGCGCTTCTTGGTGCCGCAGAAGCCGGGTTAGAGCTCCAGATGACTCCCATGCAGCCCGGAGAGACTCGTGTCTGATGAGAAAGCAGTTTTTATTGCAGCGCTACTCGGAAGAGATCCCAGGGGCCCAAAGCAGCAGCTTCAGGCAGCCAGCAAGAAGCCAGCTGGTGTTGGCTTGGCTCATTCGTACCCCACTTGCACTGCCCTCTGTAAGGCCAGGAAGGGCCAGGGTGTGTGGGTTCAGGCGGCAGGAAGGACTCCTCCAAACATCTTCCAAGCCAGCACAGCTTTGGAAGCGTGCCAGTGAGAATCCAGGTCCTTTTCTTTCTTTCTTAATTAAATATTTATTTATTTGAGAGAGAGAGAGGGTGTGCACATTCGTGAACGTGGGGAGGAGCAGAGGGGGGGAGAGAGAGAGTCTCCGGCAGACTCCCCACTGAGCAAGTGTGGGGCTCCATCTCACGACCCTGAGATCATGACCTCAGCCAAACTCGAGAGTCTGAGGCTCAACTGACTGAGCCACCCAGGCGCCCTGAACCCAGGTCCTTTTAAAATGTCAGAGCGCTGCTCACTGGTGTGGTCAGCGTGCGGGCTCAGTGCAGGTTTTTGCTCTGGGAGACAGGCCTTGGGGGGCCTTCGGAGCTGGTACAGGGGCAGCTCAGGGATGGCTGCCCATCTGGTGGAGCCAGCAAGAGGGCCAGGGCCTTTTGAGTTTCCCCGGCCTGAGCTCCTCCTTCCGTAAGGCTGGGCCTCCCTGAGGCCTTCTGTCTCCCTCCCCCCGCAGGTGGTGTTCCCCTGCACTAGCAAGAGCTGCATGAGGGCGGTGCTGGAATACCTCTACACGGGCATGTTCACCTCCAGTCCCGACCTGGACGACATGAAGCTCATCATCCTGGCCAACCGCCTCTGCCTGCCGCACTTGGTTGCCCTCACAGGTACACGGGGACCCCGCTGGGGGAGAAGCCAGGGAAACCGCCCCCCCCCAGGTCCTGATTTCTCCTCTCACCTGCCTCCCCCCAGGGGACAGGCTGCGAGCACCAAGGGAATGTGTTGACATAAAGTGAAATATGTCGATGCGCATTGGGGTTTGCGTGAGGACATAGATGTAAAGAAGCACGTGTGAGAGACAGGATGGTGTCACATGATAGGCTCTCCGCAAAGGGTTATGGGCCCCACCAAGCGGTCTCCAGTAGATGACAGCGCTGGTGTTCCATCAGCTTCGCTTCAGCGGGGCAAGCTTAAGTCAAGAGGAATAGAACGCCATTCCTCATTGCTCCCCTTTGGTTCTTCACCTCCTCCTCTGCCTTTTTTCTTTCTTCTCATCCTTCTTCTCTTCCTCCTCCTCCTCTTCCATCTTCACTTTCTCTCTCTTCCAGAAGCAGACAATAAACATTGACCTCCCATCCCTAGTTCCTTGAAAAGACCATGAGAGCTGGAGCTCAGCTTTTAGAATGGGCCCACTTCGGAGGCCCTGGGGTGGAGCAGGGCCTGAGGCCACGGGGGGGGGGGGGGGGGGGGG
>NC_058404.1:44473289-44508592 GCF_002201575.2 Neomonachus schauinslandi
CCCCCCCCTGCCTGCGCGGCGGGGGGGGGGGGGTGGGGGAGGGGGCCGAGGGGCTGGAGAAGAGGAATGGTGCTATCCAGATGAAGGGAGTGCTGTCAAACGTTGGAATTGGTATCTGCACTGTGTTGGTGTTGATGTTGATGTCAGGGTTCGTGTTCTTGGGCAGGTCAGGGGCCAGAGGGCAGAGCCATAGATACTGAGCTGAGATCCAGGGAAGGATCTAGCATCAGAGCTGCTGGGGCACTGGATCAATGATCAAGACTGGGACTCACATAGGAGGAAAACAGCAATACCATGATGAGAAATTAGTTATAACATGGGGCTTGGTCATAGGAAGAAGGAAGAAAGCATTGATCAGAATTTGACTGTTAAGAGTTGAGCCTACAGAGAGAGTCCTAGTTGGAGACACAAAGGGCTTTAGGGTGGGGAGCAAGAGAGGCTTCTACAGATCACAGCTGAAACGTACATCCACCGTAGCTGCCCGTGGAAAGTGGTGTGGTCTTCACAGAGCACAGCCAACTTCCACACTCTTGGACCTAGTAATTCACCTTTTGAAAGACTATTTCCAAAGACATGACCCAAAGGCAAAATATGTATAAAGATGTTCCTGTAAGTTTGCTTCATCATGGCGGGCGATCAGAAACAAGTCAGCTGTTCCAAATGTTACACTGCGCCGCTGTGTGGAGAGGCTTATAGAAAATACCCATTGAATGACTTTTCTGGGAGACGGTCCATACAAATGACAAAGTATACAGATGTGTGTCATGCACATGCCTTGTCAAGGAGCAGCGGGAAGTGCTGAGCATGGTATATTTGGTGATGCTCTCGGTTTTGGGAGATATGCTATGAAGTTATTAATTCAAGCTTAAAACTTTTTCATTATTCAATAGAGCACAAATGCATGAAACATGTTCGGCTTCATGAATTATTATAGAGTCAAAGGACCCATATCAGGAGCTAGCTCCTTGCCGGCCATAGCAGAAGCCCTCTGCCTGTCCCCGCCAGTCACAAGTCCATCCCCGTCCTCAGGAGTAACACTTTGCCTATTACTCCTCTGTAGGGTACTTTTTACTGGCCTCACTTCTTACTCTTCATAGTTTTATCTTCCATGTGTGCATCCTTAAACACCAAAGCATGGTCTTTTTTTTTTTTAATTTTTTTATTGTTATGTTAATCCCCGTACATTACATCATTAGTTTTAGATGTAGTGTTCCATGATTCATTGTTTGTGCATAACACCCAGTGCTCCATGCAGAACGTGCCCTCCTCAATACCCATCACCAGGCTAGCCCAACCTCCCACCCCCCTCCCCTCTAGAACCCTCAGTTTGTTTTTCAGAGTCCATCGTCTCTCGTGGTTCGTCTACCCCTCCGATTTCCCCCCCTTCATTCTTCCCCTCCTGCTTTAAGAGCATGGTCTTATTTTTTAAATGCCTTTTAAATTTCTCCTAATCTAAAGGTTCCTTGTCCATTAAAATTTTTTTTCCCTTGCAGTTTATTGGAAGAAACCCACTGATGTTCCAGAAAATCTAGATTTTTCACTGATTGGCCATTGGGTCTAGGGGATAGATCAGATTCATATTCAATTTTCTTTTGCTAAAACTATTTTATAGGTTATTCCTGTTTTGTTTTAAGTAATCTCTACACCCAGTGTGGGGCTTGAACTCACAACCCGGAGATCAAGGGTCACATGCTCCACCCACTGAGCCAGCCAGGCACCCCATTTCTGTTTTTCATCAAGAAGCTTTGTCTCTTTTTGTGATCTTTTTGTGATGTTAGCAGCCAGTGAGTATCATTGCCTGCATCTACTGATTTATGAGATGGTGTGAAATGATAATATACCAATTCAATCATTCCTTCTTTGTCTGTTGGAATACTTTGAAAAAGAGAGCAGCTTCCCCTCGCCTACTCTTTGCTTACCCAGTGGTGTGGTTCATATAGGAAGGGCAGATGAATGCTTGATTGTATCCTTTTATTTACCGGTCTTCGAGATAAATTTGTTTCCCATCACCCTTTGCGGGTGTCCAATCAGTTTTTATTTTTAAGTGTTATTACACACATACTCGATTGGTTTCAAATAATTACAGTTATCTTTATTGAAGCTGAAATACCACACTGCACCTTTTGCCAGCAGGAGTCTTTTCAAGTTGGCACCAGAATGAGCTTTCTGGTTGTGTGGAATGACAAGATGTTCCAGGCCCATTCTGTACATCTCCTGCCGCAGACCTGGAATCAGCCAGTTCTCTGAGAATCTGTTTCTTATAGTTGGACATGGTATTTCAAGACTATAATCTGAGCATTAGGGATGCACCTTACTACTGCATTGTTGTCTCTTGTTTCTAGGTCTTTTCTTAGATCTGGGAAATCGATTTGAAAGTTTGTTTATTTGAGAGGGAGAGAGAGAGAGAGCATGAACAGGGGTAGGGGAGGAGCAGAAGGAGAGAGAATCTTAAGCAGGCTCCATGCCCAGTGTGGAGCCTGACAGGGAGCTCGATCTCACAACCCTGAGATCATGACCTGAGCCAAAATCACGAGTCGGGTGCTTAACCAGTGAGTCAGCCGGGCGCCCCCATGAAGATAAAATACCTCATGAGTTTATACTGATACAGTTAAACTTCAGGATTAAGAGTGCTTACTTCTTTAATATAAATGTTTTAACATAAAATATAAGGTTTGTTCACAATTGGTTACAAAATTTCAGTGAACACAAACAACTAGATTCAATCCATAGTTGTAATTTGTAGTTCTCAGCACAGCTGGGAGTTACCACCCTCTCTCATCAGTGTCAACGGCTGGTTCTGCTGGGGGCTTTCACCCTACATATACCAGACCACTGGGGGCAACAAATGTAGTTGGAACAGTTCTCCTACTTGATTCTAACTAATATCCACCTTTACTTCCCCAACCCCGCTCCACTGGGAAAGTCTTGCTGTAATCCCAATTTCCTCACTGGTGGAGCAGACTTCAATCACCTGTGGTCTTCCCTGGCCTGCTGGGACTTGCCGGTAGGCCCTCGTGTCTCTCTGCCCTGCAGTGGGTCCCTGCCGGGGGTAAAAGGGAGCACGTGTCCATTCACGTGGCTCTTCAGCTGATTCCCGACTGTGTGTATCACAGAGCGGTACACGGTGAGCGGGCTGATGGAAGCGACTCAGATGATGGTGGACATTGATGGGGACGTCCTCGTGTTCCTAGAACTGGCTCAGGTACGCTGGCAGGGGAAGGACTCTCCGACGTTCTTGACTCTGGGCTCTGTCTGCCCGTTGGCAGGGACTGAAGAAGGCTGGCAGGCGGTGGGTAGGAAGGGAGCCCGCTGTTAGACTTGGGTCCCGGATTGGGCAGGGCCTGCCTCATCCTCCGTGCCAGAGGATTCACTCTGACATGCCGAGAGGAAGGGGACTGGCGGAAAGGGACTGAGGCTTCGGACCGCCATAGGGCAGGGGACAGAAGCCCAGTCTCGTACATTCACATGGTTGCAGCGTGCCTGAGGTCACTGAGGACTCTTCATCCAAAGTGAGCTGCCCGCCTCCTTATTCCTGAGCGAACAAGCAAAGTCTCACGCACGGCCCTCCGAGCGCATCGCTTCTGGCACTAGAAGCCAGCTCGTGAAGCGGACGTTGCAGCTTTGAGGCACGCGGACACAGTGGGCGGAGTCGGCTCTCGAAGCCTGGCCGTCTACCCCTCCGTGCAGGCTGCCCTGGCCCCCCGTGGGCGGCGGAGGACATCTCCGGGGAGGGATCTAAGGAGCACGGCACCACACGCATCTATGGATTCTGTGGGTGCTGGGGGCGGGGCAGAGGTGACCTGATGTGACGGCGGCGGTGGTGACGCCAAGGAGCAAATTAAGTGTTTTCTCACACTTCCGTGTGGGTTTGCCTCTCAAGACGGGCTCGTTACAACTGTGGGGCTTTGCCCATCTGCACCAAAGCTTGGGCTCTGAGGACAGCTATGGGTGTCTATGTGGACCCTTCCCGGGGCTCCAGCGTAGGTGCTCCTCTTTGTCCCCAGTTCCACTGTGCGTACCAGTTGGCCGACTGGTGTCTTCACCACATCTGCACCAACTACAACAACGTGTGCCGCAAGTTCCCCCGAGACATGAAGGCCATGTCCCCAGGTGAGCGTCTCCTGCAGGACCTGTGCGTACTCCTCCCGCATGCCAAAGGGGCCAGATCTCTGCCTCGACCCCAGGGCGTCCAGAAGCTGCCAGAGACCCTTGGGTTGGACTTGAGCTGGGGGGAGCCCAGGAAAAGATCAGGGCAGCTGGGGACCTCAGGCAATTCGCTTTACCTCTCTGGGCTCCTATTTCTTACAAGTACAAGGAGGGTGTTGGACTTTTGGTATTTTTCAGAACTGGTATTTTTTGGGGGGGAGGTGTATTTTGGTATTTCAGACTTGGTATTTTTTTTTTTCGGAGTTGGTATTTTTGAGAGAGGGCTCCACAATAAGAAATACATTTTGTTGTGAGCCAGTACACATACAGAAAACTACGTGAATTATTTTTAATGCGGCTTATGACCCACCACATTGATTTCACAACCTAGAAATAGGCACAGCCTGGACCGCCCAGGTCCAGGTATCCTCTGAGGTTCCTGCAGTTCCACCTCTGCTTAATTAATGTCCCCAGTCCTGGGGCCCAACAGGAAGTGCATGGGCTCCGGGAGACGTGTCGTGGCCCCCCGAGTTCCTGCCACTGTGCATTCTTCAGGTCTGCACTGGGCACCCCGCGCTCTCCCTGCTGCCAGGTCCTCCCACACCGACCCCATCCCCACTCTCTCCTTTACACCCTGCGGGCATTTTCTTCCGCAAGCACAGCTCCAACCACATCGCTGCCCTGGTCCAAACCTTCCACGCCTTCCACGCCTTCCAGAATCAGTCTGAACCCCTCAGCCTAGCCTTCCCTCCAGGCTGACCCTCTTTGTCCTCTTGCAGCCCTCCCTCCGCTGCCCTCAGAAGCCAGCTCTGCCAGCCGCCTGTGCTGCCGCCCCAGCTGGGCCCAGCACCTCGCTGCCCTTCTCCCTCCTCCCGCTCCGTCCCAGCCTAGTTCATTCCCAGCACACGGGAAGCCCATCTAGGTTGTCCCTCTGTCCCGGAGCCCAGCAGAGCGGAAGTGCCTTTCCCCAGGAGGAAGCTCTGCAGCTACATGGCGGGCTCCAAAGGCAGGGCTGATACTGCGGCCCCTGGGACTGGGCGTGCGCCAGATGGTCCCCAGGGCAGAAGTGTCGGGGGGTTGGTGGGTGGCCCCTGGACACCCCCCACATCCCGGTGCTCCTCTTGCCCCCTTCTCCTGCCGGCCTCCTAACCAAGCCCTACTGCGTTGTGCTCCAGAAAACCAGGAGTACTTTGAGAAGCACCGGTGGCCGCCCGTCTGGTACCTGAAGGAAGAAGATCACTACCAGCGGGCACGGAAGGAGCGCGAGAAGGAGGACTATCTCCACCTGAAACGGCAGCCCAAGCGGCGGTGGCTGTTCTGGAACAGTCCCTCCTCACCGTCCTCTTCTGCGGCCTCCTCGTCATCCCCATCTTCCTCCTCGGCTGTGGTCTGAGATGCTGCCACCCTCTTCTGACCCTGCTGCTGTTCCCCCCACTCGCCTTTGCCCCTCTGCTCTTCTGCATCGCCCCCTCCACCTTCCAGGGACAAGGGGACCCACGTAACCAGGACCCTAAGGGCAGAGCTGTTCTCACCAGCCGACGTAGCTCAGCAAGAGAGGAGGGGGGCCTTGTGGATCAGTGCGGGGACCCCCTGCAGGGGACCCCAGTTCCAGAGCAGGGCAGGGAGGCAGACGGCTGCTGGGAGGTGGGGAGCGGGAAGGCACTGAGAGCTTTGGCATCTGACTCTGGGTTGGAGAACGCTGGCGTCCATGGGAGACTCTCCCAGCCGTGAGGCTCTGTGGCTCGGTCTGTGGAGGCAGCCCCCTCCCAGGGAGTGGCTGTGCTCAGGGAGGGTCCTGTCTCTCTTGACCACGTTTTTCCATCTATGGACCTGCGGGTGGCAGATGTTTTGTGGGCAATTTCCACACAGCGCCTACTCAGCTCCTCACCGGAGAAGTCAGGGTAGAAATGAAGCCTTCAGACCCAACTCGACGCTTCCACATCCTGGGGTGCAGCTGCCGAGGCCATGGGTGGGAAGGCTTGCACTCTGGCGAGCATCCCTCCCTCCCAGGGCGGTAGGTGTCCAGGCCTGATCAAGGATGGCAGAGCCTGGTCAGAGCTTTAGACCTAGGAGCAGTGCCTCATGGTGCCGTGAGAAACTTCTCCCTCCCTGTGCTTCACCACTCAGATCCAGAGATGGGAACCAAAGGAAACAGGTGGAACAGGGGAGAGGAGAAAGTGGGGAGGGGGGTCTGGGTGCAGCAGCCCCATGCTCTCTGGGCTCCTCGCCCTGCCTCTGGTTAGCACGGCCTCTTAGCACGGTGGGGCAAGATTAGCAAACAAAACAAAACAAAACAAAAACCCCCCCAAACAACAGCAAAATCACCACCAACAAAAACATGTTGGCCTCAAGCCCCTCAAAGAAAAGAAACAAGAACAGAAAAAGCCCCTCTGTAGCTTACAAAGCGGGGCCTCTGTGTTGACGAGACAAGAGCGTAGGCCGTGGAAGTCATTCCAGTGCCTCTGGGGAAAGGACTTGTCACCCACTACGGCTGGGGATGCCCACACCCTGCCGGCCCGCTCTGGGGACAGCACGAGTTCTGAGTTAGCATGCTGGGATGGAGGCTTCGGGGGCAGGGGCAGGGGGGTCTCAGGGCTTGAACATGGTATTGGACCCCTGCTTGGCCCATCATGAGAATCTGTTCCTCCTCCTCCCAGGATGTGAATGTGTGTGTGTATGGGGGGGGGGGGTCAAAGGTCAGGGGAAAGGGCACCGACTTGGAGAATAGGAGTCCGGGTAATGAAGGATCATAGGACATGACCTTAGTGCTGGTTGGGGGGGGGGGGGCGGGGAAGGGAAGGAGGAAAAGGGGAAACGTGAGCAGGGGCAAAGCAAAGTCAGTCCCAGGAAGAGGGGGACCAGACTGGAGGATTGTGGGAGGTAAGACAGCAGCTTGTAACCCCATGGGGAAAAGTTGGGCCACATTTTACTTCTCCCAGTTTTGTGATCCTGACCCATATTTCGGCCCCCACACTGTATGTCGTCTAAAAAGCCAGAGTCCCACTGATGACAAGTGGAAGCCTGGGGTGGGCTCCACCAGCAAGACCCTGGCTTCAGGTCTGGGGTCAAGCAAACCCAGAAACAGGAAAAGTCTGGAACAATTCTGTGGTACTGAGACCTAGAGATCTGACGGTAAGTCCTTGTCAAGAGAAGGAGTGGGAGGTGGCAGGCCAGGCACGTCTAGGGTGGCACCCCCTGTTGTCTGAGCCGCCTCCCCTTCTCTAGGGTGGCTGGCTGGCTGGCAGGCCAGACGTGTGCTCCTGCCAGCTGAGTTCTCATCCTTGGCTTCAGGGCGAGGCTGAGGAGCCAGGGGGCAGGGCAGGAGGCAGCTCGCAAGGAGGGTGCACTTCTGCACCCAGCACCCTTCTCTGGGGAAGGGAACCAGAGGTGTGGCCATGGAGTCTCCCGGGAACTCCTGGTGAGAGCGAAAGCAGAAACCTAAAATCCAGGGGGAGGGGGAACAGGGGGCTGAGCAGTATGGCCTGCCGATGAGGATGCAAAAAGGCCAAGGGGAGAGAGTGTCAGGGAGGCCCAGGGGGTGCAGCGAGCCCATGAGAGAGGAGCCACGGGACCATCCCGGCAACCAGGGTGGGCTCACCCCTCAGGGACCCACTGCCCCTTCCTAGCCACACCCTGGGGGCCCAGCAGGCCCAGGTGCAAACCAGAGACACCACCTGGGGAGACTGTGGGGGAGCCAGGCCAGGGCAGGTGACCTCCCAGGAGAGAAGGAGGGAGGAGGGGCAGAATTCCAGTCCCCCAAGAACCTGGCATTTGGAAATGCAGGGAGACAGGAAGGACAAGTGACACGAACACACTGTACTCGTGTCGCTCAAAGCTGCTTCAGAGGAGAGTGGGAGGGTGGGGGAGAAAACACACACACACCTCTTTTTATATAAGGTTTCATATTTAATTTGGTCATGAATTCATAAATACATGAGTATTTTGTACCTAATCGCCTTCCTTGTGTTGTTTGATATGTCCAACCACCTCTCCAGAGGAGGCACCTTCCACTGGGGAGAAGCATGAAAGGACACCAAGCGCCCATGAAACACTAAGTGCCTGTTGAGGGCCAAGTGCCATTTGGACTGGGTCCTCTCTGTGCTCTGATGCAGCTTCCCTTAAATGAGTAAGCATGACCAACTCTGATAAGGCACTCAAGTCCTCTGAGAAAGGGACAGCAGGTGCGTTGAAGGCTGACTAGCAAAAATCGTGGCTCCTTCTAGAGATACAAGCACCCTGCATGGAACCCCGAGTCTTCCAGGAAAGGGAAGGGGCGGCAGGGGGAACCTCTGGAAGGAAGTGGGAGAGGGAGGTAAACAGCAAAGCCATGAGGGTTGTGCCCCCACCGAACTCTGCTAGAACATCAATTCCCTGAATGTGCCTAAGTGTTCGGGTAACTCCAGTTTGGGCCCAGCCCTACCCCAGTCTGGGCACACACAGACCTTTGAGGTGGGGAAGCCCGAGAACCCTGAGAATAAACTCTATACCATTATCGGGCCAGGACTGGAACATGGGTGTGGTGGAGGAGAGCTGAAGATGAAGATAGGGCCGAAGGTCCACGCTCGTGACCTGCAATGCAATGGCACGTGACAGAACCTATCTGCCACCTCAGCTCTAACCCATCTCCCACCCCCACCCACGTCCATCGGTGAGAAGGAGGCCCACCCAAACACAGGGATGCACAAGGATACCCCTTCTTCTCACTCTCTCTACTTGGAAACATCAGCCTGTACGTAATATAAATATTCATACACCCACAAAATAAGGGGGGAAAGTGGGCACTTTAGAAGTTTCTGGCCATTAGATCCTGGAAAGCTCAAGCTGCATATGAGGGAGAACCAGAACCCACCCAGGCCATCCCCAGAGGTGAGCTTGTTCGTCTTCCCCCTTTGTGTTCGTACTCATTCTATGGTTGCCTGCTCCCATTCAGGCAACCCGTGCAATCAGACTAGTAAGTACATTTCAAAAGGTTCTACATGCTCATAGAAATATATACAAAAACATACAAATAGGAAGATGCACATCTTATAGCATTAATAGATACAAGTAAATGCAAGCATGCCAACATGGCTGCGTCTTACAATATAACAAATACAAGTAAAAAGTGCAATTCTATTAGAATGAAGTCCCATGAATTGAAAAGAATGACACCCTAAAACAACTCGCAGTACACATATGAACATATACAGGCACCTTAAACCTGATACTGCAGGTTCGCTTCCAGACCACCCCAATAAAGCAAGTATCGCAATAAAGCGAGTCAAATGAATCTTTTGGTTTCCCAGTGCATACAAAAGTCCTATCTGCACCACACTGTAGTCTATTAAATGTGCAATAGCATTATGTTTAATAACCATGTATTAAGTTAAGAAATACTTTATTACTAAAAAAAATGCCAACCATCATCTGAGCTTTCAGCGAGTTGTAATCTTGCCGGTGGAGGCTCTTGCCTCGCTGTTGGTGGCTGCTGACTGATCTGGGTGGGGGTTGCTGAAGGTGGGAACGGCTGGGGCCATTTCTTAAAATAAGACAACAGTGAAGTTGGCCACACGGATGGACTCTTGCTTTCATGAATGATTTCTCTGTATCACCGCGATGCTGTTCCATAGCATTTTACTCACAGTAGAACTTCTTGCAAAATTGGTCAGTCCTCTCCAGCCTGCCGCTTCTCTATCAACTAAGTTTATGCAATGCTCTAAATCTTCTGTTACCATCTCAACAATCTTCCCCGCGTCTTCCCCAGGAGTAGATTCCATCTCAAGCAACCCCTTTCTTTGCTCATCCATGAGCAGCAACTCCTCATCTGTTAGTTTGATCATGAGATGGCGGCCATTCAGTCCCATCTTCAGGCTCCACTTCCTGTTCTAGTTCTCTCGCTCTTTCCCCCACACTTCCTCCTCTGAAGTCTTGAACCCGCCAGAGTCATCCATGAAGGTTGCGATCAAATTCTTCCAAGCTCCTGTTCATGTTGATATTTTGACCTCTTCCCATGAATCACGAATGTTCTTAGTGGCACCTAGAATGGCGAATCTTTGCCAGAAGGTTTTCAATTTGCTTTGCCCAAATCCATCAGAAGAATCACTATCTATGGCAGCCACCGCCTTACAAAATGTATTTCCTAAATAGTAAGACTTGGAAGTCGAATGCCTCCTTGCTCCCCGGGCTGCAGCATGGCTGCCGTGTCAGCAGGAAACAACCATCGTCTCGTTCTACTTCTCCATCAGAGCTCGTGCGTGACCAGGTGCATTGTCGGTGAGCAGTCGTGGTTTGACAAGATTTTTTTCGGAGCGGTAGGTCTCCACAGTGCACTTAAAGTATTCAGGACACCACGTAGCGATCCCAAGTGCTGCCTGCCACCCAGGCTTTGTTGTTCCGTTCACGGAGCACAGGCAGAGTGGCACGAACACGACTCTCCAGGGCCCTGGGACGTCCAGAATGGTCAATGAGCGCTGGCCTCGACTTCAAGTCACCAGCTGCCTCAGCCCCTGACAAGACAGTCAGCCCACCCTTGGAAGCTTTGCAGCTGGGCACTGACGTCCCCCCGGCCGCTGAGGGTCCTAGCTGGCGTCTTCTTCCAGTAGAGGCCGTTTCATCCACATTGGAAACCTGCTGCTCCGCGTAGCCTCCTTCATCACTTACCCCGCTGGGTCTCCCGGAGAACTTGCTGCAGCATCTACCCCAGCCCTGGCCACCTCCCCTCGCACCCTGATGTTACAGAGGCGGCGTCTTCCCTTACACCTCTCGGACCCACCTCTGCCAGCTCCCGACGGTCCCCCTGCAGCTTCCTCACTGCTCTCAGCCTTCGCCCAACCGAAGCGAGTCAGCGCCTGGCTCAGGGTCAGGCTTTGGCTTAACGGAACGTCGTGGCTCGTTTGCTCTTCTAGGCCGACCCCTCAGACCTTCGGCGCGTCCGCAGTGAGGCTGTTCTGCTCTCTTATCGTTCGTGTGTTCACCGCAAGGCACTTTGAATTTCCTCCAACAACTTTTCCTTTGCATTCTCGCCCCGGCCCACTGTTTGTTGTGTGGCCTAGCTTTTGGCCCATCTCAGCTTTCCTCACTGAGCTTAATCATTTCTAGCTTTTGATTTAAAGTCTAAATAAGGGAATGAAGGTATCTGATAGGCTTCATGGAGGGTGAAAAGGTATTTGGCTTAAAATTAAACAAAATTCTGATTTATAAAAAATACCTCAAAGGGGTGCCTGGGTGGCTCAGTCAGTTGAGCATCTGACTCTTGAATTTGGCTCAGGTCATGATCTCAGGGTCATGAGATTGAGCCCGGAGTGGGGTTCTGTGCTCAGTGGGGACTCTGCTTGAGATTTTTCTCTCTCCCTCTCCCTCTGCCCCTCCCCCTGCTCTCTCTTTCAAACAAATAAATAAAATCTTTTAAAAAATACCTCAAAATAAGAAGGTGTATCCATAATAAGATTTTCTATATGAAAACAAGAGTCAACATCATTCCTAATCATGAAATATTAGAGGCCTTCCCGGTGAAATCAAATCAAGACCAGAACACCTGCCTTTTCTAAGCACGCTGAGCACCATTCTTTCAGTTCTGGATGAAGCAGCATGCTTGAAATAGAAGTGAGGCAGGACCAGTGCAAAGGGGCAGAAGTCATCATCACTGTAGATAAGAGTATAGATTTAAAACACCCTAAGAGGGGCGCCTGGGTGGCTCAGTCGTTAAGCATTGGCCTTCAGCTCAGGTCATGATCCCAGGGTCCTGGGATAGAGTCCTGCATTGGGCTCCCTGCTCAGAGGGGAGCCTGCTTCTCTCTCTCCCCCTCTGCCCCTCCCCCCTGCTCATTCTCTCTCAAATAAATAATAAATAAATATCTTTAAAAATAAAACACCCTGGGCGCCTGGGTGGCTCAGTTGGTTAAGCGACTGCCTTCGGCTCAGGTCATGATCCTGGAGTCCCGGGATCGAGTCCCACGTCGGGCTCCCTGCTCAGCAGGGGGTCTGCTTCTCCCTCTGCCCTCTTCCCTCTCGTGCTGTCTCTCATTCTCTCTCTCTCAAATAAATAAATAAAATCTTTAAAAATAAATAAATAAATAAAACACCCTAAGGTTTAAACTATAATACTTAAAAGTGAATATATGTCTTGATGAATGTTAAAAACACAGCAGAAACAACATGGAACATTTCCAGAATAGATCACATATTAGGCCACAACACCAGCCTCAGCAAATTCAAAAAGATCGAAGTCATACCATGTGTCTTTTCTGACCACATCACTATGAAACTAAAAGTCATCCACAAGAAAAAAAAATCTAGAAAGACCACAAACACATGGAGGCTAAATAACATGATATTAAATAGTGAATGAGTCAACCAGGAAATAAAAGAGGAAATGAAAAATTGAATGAAAAAGCAACGGTCTAAAACCTCTAGGATGCAGCAAAAGTGGTTCTAAGAGGGAAATATAGAGCAACACATGCCTACCTCAAGAAGCAAGAAAAATCTGGGAAGGGAAGGAAAAATAAAATAAGATAAAAACAGAGAGAGAGGCAAGCCATAAGAGACTCTTAACTGTAGAGAACAAACTGAGGGTTGCTGGAGGGAGGTGGACCCGGGGATGAGCTAAATGGGTGATGGGAATTAAGGAGCGCACTTGTTGTGATGAGCACTGAGTGTTGTATGTAAGTGAATTCTACCCCGAAACTAATTCTACACTATATGTTTTTTTATTATGTTCAGTTAGCCACTGTACTAAACTATATGTTAACTAACTTGAGTTTACATAAAAATTTGGAAGAAAAAGAAGCAAGAAAAATCTCAAATAAATAACCTAACCTTACACCTAAAGAAGCTACAGAAAGAACCACAAACAAAACCTAAAATGAGTAGAAGGAAGGAAATAATAAAGATTAGAACAGAAATAAATCATATAGAAACAACAAACAATAGAACAAATCAATGCAAACAGGACCTGGCTCTTCAGAGAAAATCAATAAATTTGGCAAACTTCTAGCCAGATTTATCAAGAAAAAAAGAGAAAGGACTCATTAATAAAGTCATAAACGACAGAAGAGAAATAACAACCAACACCACAGAAATACAAAGAATTATAAGAAAATATTACAAAAAACTATATGCCATCTAATTGGACAACCTGGAAAAAATGGATAAATTCCTAGAAACACATAAACTACCAAGACTGAAACAGGAAGAAATAGAAAACTTGAACAGACAACCAAATAGCAAAGAAATTGAATCAGTAATCAAAAAATTCCCAACAAACAAAAGTCCAGGCTTCACAGGCAAATTCTAACAAATGTTGAAAGAAGAGTTAATACCTATTCTTCTCAAACTGTTCCAAAACATAGGAAGGGAAGGAAAACTTCCAAATTCATTCTATGAGGTCAGCATTACCCTGATACCAAAACCAGATAAAGACACTACAAAAAAGAGAGAACTACAGGTCAATATCTCTGATGAACATAGATGCAAAAATCCTCAACAAAATACTAGCAAACTGAATCCAACAATACATTGTAAAAAATCATTTACCATGATTAAGTGGGATTTATTCCTGGGTTGCAAAGGTGGTTGAATATATCACATCAATAAGAGAAAGGATAAGAACCATATGATCATTTCAACAGATGCAGAAAAAGCATTTGACAAAGTACAACATCCATTCATAATAAAAACCCTCAAAGGGGCTCCTGGGTGGCTCAGTCTGCCTTCAGCTCAGGTCATGATCCCAGGGTCCTGGGATTGAGTTCCATCTTGGGCTCCCTGCTCGGCGGGAAGCCTGCTTCTCCCTCTCCCACTCCCCCTGCCTGTGTTTCTGCTCTGGCTATCTCTCTCTGTGTCAAATAAATAAAATAAAATAAAATAAAATAAAATAAAATAAAATAAAAACCTCAACAACGTAGATTTAGAGGGAACATACCTCATCATAATAAAGACCGTATATGAAAACTCAGTTAACATCATCCTCAATGGGGAAAAACTAAGAGGTTTTCCTCCACAGCCAGGAACAAGACAAAGATGTCTACTCTCACCACTTCTATTCAACATAGTACTGGAAGTCCTAGCCACAGCAATCAGAAAACAAAAAGAAACAAAATACATCCAAATCAGTAAGGAAGAAGTAAAACCCTGACTATTTGCAGATGACATGATACTATATAGAGAAAACCCGGAAGACTCCACCAGAGGTGCCCAGGTGGCTCAGTTGGTTAAGCGTCCGACTTGGTTTCAGCTCAGGTCATGATCTCAGGGTCCTGGGATCGAGCCCCAGGTTGGGCTACATGCTCAGTGTGGAGTCTGCTTGTCTGTCTCACTCTGCTCCTCCTTTCTCTCTCTCTCTCTTTCTCTGAAAGAAATAATAAAATCTTTTAGAAGAAAAGAATCCACCAAAAAATTGCCAGAAGTGAAAAACAAATTCAGAAAAGTCTCAGGATACAAAATCAATGTACAGAAATCTGTTGTATTTCTATACACCAATAATGAAGCAGCCAAAAAAGAAATCAAGGGATTGATTCCCTTTACAACTGCACCAAAAATAACAAGGTACCTAGGAGTAAACCTAAAAAAGAGGTGGAAGATCTGTACTCTGAGAACTACAAAACACTGATGAAAGAAACTGAAAATGACACAAAGAAATGGAAAGGCATTCCATGCTCATGGATTGGAAGAACAAATATTGTTAAAATGTCCATACTACTCAAGGTAATCTACACAATTATTGTGCTCCCTGTCAAAATACCAACAGTATTTTTACAGAACTAGAACAAATAATCCTAAAATTTGTATGGAACCACAAAAGACCCCGAATAGCCAAAGCAATCTTGAAAACGAAAAGCAAAGCTGGAGGCATCTCAATTACAGACTACAAGTTATATTACAAAGCTATAGTGATCAAAAGAGTAAGGTACTAGCACAAAAATAGATACATAGATGAATACAACCAAAAAGAAAACCCAGAAATAAACCCACAATTATATGGTCAATTAATCTTGAGAAAACAGTAAAGAATATTCAGTGGGCATAAGACAGTATCTTTGGGATGCATGGGTGGCTCAATCAAGTGTCTGCCTTTGGCTCAAGTCATGGTTTCAGGGTCCCGCATGGGGCTCCCTGCTCAGCGGAGAGCCTGCTTCTCCCTCTCCCTCTGCAGCTCCCCCTGCTTGTGCTCTCTCACTCTCCCTCTGTCAAATAAATAAATAAAATCTTAAAAAAAAAAAGAAGTCTCTTCAACAAAAGGTGTTGAAGAGAAAATTGGAAAGCAGTTGAAGGAAAACTGGACAGCAACAAGCAGAAGAATGAAACTGGACCACTTTCTTACACCATACACAGAAATTAATTCAAAATGGATTAAAGACCTCAATGAGAGACCTGAAACCATAAAAATCCTAGAAAAGAACACACGCAGTAACCTCGGATACTGGCCATAGTAACTTCTTACTAGACATATCTCCTGAAGCAAGGGAAACAAAAACAAAAATAAACTAGTGGGACTACATCAAAATAAAAAATTTCTGCACAGCCCAGGAAACAATGAACAAAACTAAAAGATGGTCTACAGAATGGGATAAGATGTTTGCCAATGACATATCTCATAAAGGGTTAGTATCCAAAGTATACAAAGAACTCATATAACCAACACCCCAAAAACAAATAGTCCAATTAAAAATGGGCAGAAGACATGAACAGACATCTCCAAAGAAGACATCCAGATGGCCAACAGACACATGAAAAGATGCTCAACATCACTCATCATCAGGGAAATACAAATCAAAACTACAATGTGATACCACCTCACACCTGTCAGAATGGCTAAAATCAACAACACAGGAAACAACAAGTGTTGGCGAGGATGTGGAGAAAAAGGAACCCTCGTGCACTGCTGGTGGGGATGCAAACTGGGGCAGCCACTGTGGACAGGGAGGGGCCTGGCGACAGGGAGGGGGCCATCCCAACTCTGGGGAACCCTTAGGCAGGGGGTAGAGAAGGGGGGAAGTGAAGTAAAAATAAACACATCAAATCTCTGTTGGGTTCTGCTCTGACCAAAGCTGTATAACCCCCCTGACCGTCTCCTCCTGACTCCTGTCACTCATTTGAGATGCTGACTGCCTCTCTGCCACAGCTGGGGGCCCTGAAGACCTGAAGAACTGGCCTGCCCTCCTGGACATGGTCAGGGATGTACGGTGACCATCAGCCCAAGACAGGGCCTGATGTGAGCCCGGCCCCTGAGAGGCACAGAGGAGATGGGACATGGACAGTGGTCACAGCCTCCCCACTGGCCCGGGTACCTGCCTCTTGCTTGACACACTTGAGGTCACTCCTGAGAGTGCAGGGACTGGCCTGGATCATCCCATCGGTCACCTAGATACAGACACAGGAGGACATGGAGGGGACCTGTGAGGAAAAGCTGGCGAGATGAGGAGAAAGAGGGAGCAAAGTCCCACCCGGTGTCCCTGACAAGAGTGGAGGAAGCATAGGCTTCTCATGTCTGTAGGGCCGGGTCCCCTCTTTCCCCCTTGTTGGGTGGGGAAGGCTCTAAGCCTGCGCACTTCAATCCCTAGGGCCCTGCTGGGTGTTCAGAGTTGCACAGTCAGGAGCTGGGCCTTCTCTCAAGACCTGCACCAAGATGCCCTGGGCTGCGGGAGAACCCCTGTGAGAGGGAAATCTCTCCAGGCCAAGCGTCAGAAGCCCATTCGTCCCCAAGGTGAGCCTCCTCCTCCCGTCAGCCTTCAGTAACAAGGAACTTCTTGTCCTCCACCTGTTCTTACAATCACAGCCAGCACTGGGGTGTCAGAGAAGAGCAGCTACAGTTGGCCCCTCAATCCAAAAAGTAGGGAAAAGAGGCATCTTAGAGACGGAACAGGGGTCTGGGATGAGGAAGCTTTAGGAGCTACAGGCGAGGTCCTATTTGGACTTTGTAGGCTGTGACCACTTTTGTCCTCATTGCCCTTTTTCTGAATAATGAAGTGTTAAAAATGCATTTTATGACTGAATGGAAAAAAGATTAATATAACCCAGGTCATACTCTATTCCATTTTTTCTCTTCAGATTTCAAAAGGAATCATTTCTGTGGGCCCCTAAAAGTATCAAGCGCCCCAAGAAGTGGTCTACTATGCCCAGTGGAAAACTCAACATGGCCGGGAGGAAAAGGCACTGAGGTGTGGGAAGGGGCCTCTGCAGGGAGCAGAGTGGGGACATGTAGACGGACGAGGAGGGGCCTCTGTGGGCTCCAAAGACCCCATGGGCACAGGGACGTGCTGACAGGATGGCAGGGCTGCATGAAAGCAGGACAGAGAAAGGGGTAGAAGGAAACTCGAGTCTTCTGTGGGTTGAAGAGCCCCCTAGGCCCCATGTCTCACTTAGGGAGGCACTCTGGCAGAACTCAGGCCAATCTTTTCTGAGGACAGGACCAGGTTTGCACCGACGCTCCCTGTCTCTGGTTCTGGTGCATGGAAATATCTCCTCCTCATCTGGAAACAAGGGATAAAGATTTGGTGATGTGTTTTCCTCACGACCCTCAATCCTTCACCACTCAAACCCCCTTCCACTAGCTTAACTCAGTGGACCAAGTAATTTGGGGGGCCACTTTCTGCAGCATACATGGGGCCCACAAAGGGCAGCCACCATTCACCTGTCACTAACAGATGTACGAAAAGGATGACTATTCATTATTGATTACATCAGGATCAGGAGGAAATATCCATTAGATCACAGGATCAGTAGCAAGAGGTGGGGTGTAATCTGGGGGACCCCGGATGGAGAGGAGCCCTTGGGTGGCTTCCCCAAACCCAGCCCTGCTGTAGAGACACAGGGCCCTGGGCTGTGAAGGCCCTTATGTGCATGGCTTGTAATCTCTCTTCATTTCTGCTGCACAGGTTCCTGGGAAGGGGGTAGGAAGCTGGTGAATGAATGCCCACAGGATGCCCAGAGGCCGACAGCGGTGGCCGGACGCTCTGCTTTCAGCCGCCAATGGAACCTAAACAGAATCTAAATCTAAATCTAATTCTCTACCCAACCTTGGTCTTTTCAATCCTGCAGCTACCACGTCCATTAGACCTCAGCACTGACAACAGAAATACACTACAAGCCACACAGGAAATTCAAATTCATAGTGACCACCTTAAAAGAGTACAAAGAAAGAGCTCAAATTAATTTGAATAATACGTTTTTTTAACCTAAGATAATTAACATATGATTTCCACATGGAATCAATATAAAACATTGAGATATTTTCTTGAATACTTCACTCAAAGACTAAAACCCATGCTCCCTCCACAGTGTCCAGGGTGTGTGATCTGCCTCCACTTGTCCCTCTGACTTCCTCTCACCCCCACTCAGCCCAGCGCCCCCTGGCTTTGCTCAGAAAAGCCCAGTCCCTGCCCCACCCCCCCACCCCATGGCAATAGAGAGGGGTATGAGGGGGCCCTCGGGACCTCTACCTGGCTCCCTGCACCAGAAGGGACTCTCTGCATCAAAGTCACCATTCCCAGGGGATCTCAGCATCCTGTCTCTGTCCCACCTGTCACCCAATTATCCTTGAGGCTCTTTATTAGATGTCTGGGACTAACGTGCACATTCGTCTGTCTGTCTGGTTGCTCCAGGAGGCAGGGGCCCCTTGCCGTCCACTGACACAGTGCCTGGCGCACAGGAGACATCCAATAAACACGTGTGAAAGAAGGGATCCGGAACTGCAGGCATCAGGAGACCAGAAGACGTGCAGACACAGGCGGGGTAAGGCTTGGAGATCAGTCTTCGAATGTACCTGCTGGACACGACCCCTCCCAGGCACTGGGCTCTCAGCCCTGTGGACCGGCTAAATGCTGCTGAACTCTGTCTTGCCCAGTGGCCGGTCCTGGCTGAGGAAGTTGGGACCTGTGGGGACAAAGAGAGGACGGGTGTGAGTGGCAGCCAGATTCTCCTCCCTCACCAGACTGCCTCTCACATTCTCTCCAGCCCAGCCAAAAAAGCAAACAGACCAGGACCTTTCCTCCAGTTCTACACTCTCTTGCTTTTGCATTCATGTTTGTCCCTTGGCCTTTGGTGCTAGCAGGTGACTTACACTAGAAAAATTTTCCAGTATTCTTTTCTCTGTAATACAATAAAGCATACTTATTCCACAAAATATGGGCAAGGAAAGTTTTTATAAGAATATAAAAGCACATGTGATGTCCACAATTAAAGACAGCATTCGTTATTTTGTTGTTTTATTCGACCATGTGTGTGAACTCATTTTGTCTCTCTCTCTCACACATACACATTTTTTAACAAATGAAGTTTATATTATAAGCACACTTTTTAAAAATCAGGATATGGGGGGGGGCAGCAGCCTGGCTCAATCAGTAGAGCATGTGACTCTTGATCTCAGGGTTGTGAGTTCAAGCCCCACATTGGGCATGGAGCCTACTTAAAAAATAAAATAAAAAGATAAATGAAAACCAATTTTTGGAAAGCTATAACTGGAAATCTAATTTTTTCAATAAAATGCTCATCTCTGGGAAAACTAACTAACTAACTAACTAAATAAATAAATATCGGGATACAGGATCACATGTTAATTTTAACCTAAACAGCTCACTCCAAAGGGAGCCTGCCAATGTCTCACAAAATACCAAAAGGAGGAAGTAGCAATACAGAAATTGGGCCAGGGTCTCTCTGCTCAAAATGACATCATGAGGACAGCCAAAGAAATGTGATAGGATTAGCTAGTAGTACTATGTCACTGTTAACTTTCTCATTTTGAAGGTCATGCTGTGGTTATAGGAGAGAGTGTCTTCATTTGTGGAAAACATACGCTAAAGCATTCAGGCATCGATCATGTCAGCAGCTCTTTTTCAAATGTTTCAGAAAAAAGGGTTTTTGTAGAGTTTTTGAACTTTTCTTTAACCTGCGATTGCTTTAAATTAGAAAGTTAAATTAAGAAGAAGAAAGAGAAAGAAAGAAAGAAGAAAGAAAGAAAAAAGAAAGAAGGAAGGAAGGAAGGAGAAAGAAAGAAAGAAAAGAAAGAAAGAAAGAAAGAAAGAAAGAAAGAAAGAAAGAAAGAAAGAAAGAAAGAAAGAGAAAGAAAGAAAGAAAGAAAGAAAAAAAGAAAGAAAGAAAGAAGGAGGGAAGGAGGGAGAGAGGAAAGAAGAAGGAAGGAAGGAATAAAGGAAGGAAGGAAGGAAGGAAGGAAAGAAGGAAGGGTGGTACACACCAACCCACAGGGACAGAAGCTTCTGAATTCTGGACTTTTCTGGACCTCACCCAATGTACTTCTTCATTCATTCACAACCTTTATAATAAATCAATAAACATGTTTCCCTGAGTTCTGTGAGCTGTTATAGCAAATTATTGAACCTGAGGAGAGGGTCATGGGAACCCCCAATTTATGGCCAAGTCAGACAAAAGTGTGGGTCATATGGGAGTCCACTACTTGTGATTGACATGTGAAGTGGGGGTGGTCATGTGGGACTGAGCCCTCAAGGGTGGAGTCTGCGCCAACTCCTAGAATCAAGGTCACAGTATTCTATTTCACTGATTTTTATGCTTCCTTGTTATTTCATTTGGTTTAATTTTCTTTTCTTTTCCACTTTTTTGAGAGAGTGTGTATGCACTCAGGAGCAGGGCTGGGGTGTGGGAGGGGCAGAGTGAGAGGGAGACAGAAAATCTTGAGTAGGCTCCACGCCCAGCATGGAGCCTGAAGTGAGGCTCAATCTCACAACCCTGAGATCATGACCTGAGCCGAATTCAAGAGTTGGTCGTTTAACTGACTGTGCCATCCAGGTGCCCCAAATTCATATTTATTTCTATGGCTGATTAATGTTGAGCTTCAGGTCACAGATTTTATATACTTCTTCTTTTCTTGTTAACAGCTTTAGTGAGATGTAATTCACACAATTAATAATTATGATTCTTTATATAAATTACTCTTTTAAAGTATACATTTCAATTGTTATAATACATTTAGAGATTCGCAGAACCATCGCTAGAATCAATTTTGGAACATTCTTTAACCCCCAAAAGAAACCATTAGCAGTCACTCTCCATTTCCTCTAACCCTCTATTGTTTTAATAAAAGTATTGAAAGCAATATATTTTCATCTTCATCACTGGTTTTCACAGCATCTGACAAATTTTGATGTGTTATATTTTCATTGGCATTTATTGTGGAAAGCTTTTAAAATTCCTTTTTTTTTTTTTAAAGATTTTATTTATTTATTTGACAGAGACAGAGATAGCGAGAGCAGGAGCACAAGCAAGTGGGAGCGGGAGAGGGAGAAGCAGGCTCCCCGCGGAGCAGGGAGCCCGATGTGGGACTCGATCCCAGGACCTTGGGATCATGACCCGAGCCGAAGGCAGCCGCTCAACCGACTGAGCCACCCAGGCGTCCCTAAAATTCCTTTTAAATGCTTCCTTGTTACTTCATTTGGTTTAATTTTCTTTTCTTTTCCATTTTTTTGAGAGAGTGTGTGTGCACTCAGGAGCAGGGCTGGGGGGTGCGAGGGGCAGAGGTATTTGTGGTTCCCAGAGGTGGGAAGGGGGATGGATGAAATGGGTAAAGGTGGTCAAAAGGACAAACTTCTAGTTATAAAACAAGAAAGTCCTGGGATGTAAAGTACAGCATGCTGACGGTGGTTAATAATACTTATCTTGCATATTTGAAAGTTGCTAAGAGAGTAGACCTTAAAAGTTCTCATCACAAGAAAAAAATTTTGTAACTATGTGTGGTGATGGATATTAACTAGACTTCTTGTGGTGATCACTTCACAATATATCCAAATATAAAATCATTATGTTGTACACCTGAAGCTAATATAATGTCATGTGTCATTTATATCTCAATTAAAAAAAAAAAAAGCACCCAGCACACACTGGGCAACCACACATGGGCCTGTTACTGCTCCAGAGCCATGAGTCCCCCGGACCTAGCACTCTCCTGCTTTGTAAAAACCATTTCACACTTTCTCCTCTCCTCCAGCACTTCCTGCTTTTCACTCTTGGCCAATGACCTTGCTTCTTAATCTCAGGGAGAAAGTAGAAACTCTTTGTGGAGAACTACCTTGTGCTCCATCCAGGGAATCCCCTGCCCTGGCCTGCTTCAGGGCTCACACCCTCTGCTTCCTCTCCCATTAGGATAAATAAAGTTCCCTCTTTTTTTACATGATATTCTTTGGAAGTCAACTTATCTGACATTAAGATGGCCACAGCAGATTTCTTATCCCTGCTATTTGCATGGTATATCTTCTTTTATCCTTTTACTTTCAATATCTGTGTCATGCTTTTGTATTGCATCTCTAATTGACAGGATGTAGTTGGTCTCACTCTCTCATCCCTCTATCCTTTTCTACTTTTGAATTGCAATGTTATATTTATATATATATATTTATTTATAATAAAATATGGTTGAAATAGCTCGATAAGTTACCATTTGCTTTGTTTGTCCAGTCTTTTCCCCTGTTCTTCCTTCCCTGCATACTTTGATGTTAATTACTTTTTAGAATTCCATTTTGTATGTGTATTGGCTTTTTATCTATTCATATTTCCATCATCTCTAGTTTTTTAAAGATTTATTTATTTGAGAGAGAGAGAACACGAGCAGGAGGAGCAGAGGGAGAGGGAGAGAGAATCTCAAGCAGACTCTGCACTGAGTGTGGACACCGGCTCAGGGCTCAATCTCACAACACTAAGATCACAACCTAAGCCGAAACCAAGAGTCAGACGCCTAACCGTGGTGACTGTGTCACCCACGTGCCCCCATTTTTTTTTTTTTAATTTTAAGTAGGCTCTATGCTCGAGGTGGGGCTTGTATTCACAGCCCTGAGATTAAGAGTGGCATGCTCAACCAACTGAGCCAGCCAGGCGCCCCTATGCATATTTCCATCAGCAATATACAATTGGTATAGGCAGTAAAATACACAATCTTTGTGTCTATTGAAAAGGTTTCAGTCTATTGAAAAGTTCTTAAAAAGAGAATTGATATGCAATAAGCTGCACATAATTAAATCACACAATTTAATAGATTTTGACACATGTCTGCATCTGTGAAACTGCCACTGCAATCAGCCTAATGGCTGGGTCATCACCCCCAAAGTTTCCTCTTGTCCCTTGATAATCCTCCCCCCTGCCCTGACCCTTTTGGCCCCGGGGAACAATTGATCTACTTTCTGTCCCAATGGATTAATTTGAAGTTTCTAGATTTTCACATAAATGGAAACAGAGAGTATGTATCCCTTTCTCTCAGTTTTCTTTCACTCTGAATTACTATTTTGAAATTCACCCATGTTGTTCTGCGCATCAGTACTTCATCTCTTTTCGTTGTTGAGTTGTATTGCTGAATGAATAGTGTAGTATTAGTATAAAAATTAAGAGACTTATAACAAGATAGATCAATTCATCACCACTCCCCATTCTTTTTGCAATAGCTATCCTAGGAGTTGCCTATATACATGCTATAAACCACACAAACAATATAACAATATTTGATTTTGCGCACTTTTAAGAAATTAACAGAACATAATAATCCTTTTCATTTGGCTCCACATTTCCTATTTCTGGTGATCTTTCTTTCTTCCTTCCTTAACATGCAAGTTTCCATTGGTTGTCATCTGTTGGACCTGGAATCTTCGTTCAGTCTGCTGGCAATGAAATACTGCTACTGTCTCCAAAATCACATTCATATGCCTGATTCTTTTTTTTTTTTAAAGATTTTATTTATTTATTTGACAGAGATAGAGAGCACAAGCTGGGGGAGTGGGAGGCAAGGCAGAGGGAGAAGCAGGCTTCCCACAGAGCAGGGGGAGCCCGATGTGGTACTCGATCCCAGGACCCCGGGATCATGACCTGAGCCGAAGGCAGTCGCTTAACCAACTGAGCCACACAGGCACCCTCATATGCCTAATTTTTAAGCCCTTTTCTACCCATTTACTCTTTGATTTGTTGACAACCTCTGCCAGATCTCAGGTTACAAAACCTAGAATCCACCTTGAGTCCCTTCCCTCCTCTTACCAAACCCAACTCATCCTCTGCCAGTGTTATTGTTTCCCTCACATCTGTGTCTGCTGCCACATTCTTCTTCAGGCTGATACAACCTAACCACTTACCCTAACCACTAGGACCTGTGCCAGATGCTGCTCAGGTCACGTTTGAGTTCATACATCTAGTCCACCACCCAAAGAGTAAACAATTTTCTCTTTATAAACAAATATCTTTACAACTGCTAGTTTGATCAGGGATCACCCACTGAAAAGTTGACACCTAGCTCCTGCAGTCCATGGACTTGGGCAGTTCCTCAGGATGATATTCACTGACTTTTGTTCTGTCCTCACCTACCTGTACTATTTCCCACCACCCACATTAAACATACTCTAGAACAGGACAAGATCATATCAGCATCAGTACAGGGAATTAGAACCCAAGTCATCCACTCATCCAGGGAAGGCACATCTGGAGCCTGGTCAGCCATACAGGGCAAGGAACATCAGGGACATGACATGTCCCTTCCTTTCCTTAGGACAAATGTGGGTCACAGGGAGCTGAGGCAGAGTCACAGATCACCTCATGGTTGACAGAAGGGAAAAAGGCTTGAAGGGGTTGCGCAGGCAGAGGTCACTGGGTGGCAGGGACACTGGTGGACATAGAGGGGAAAGTCCACACAGACAGGATTGGATAAGAGAGGTCAAAGTCATGGGCGGGGCAGAGGATGAGCCATTCTAGTTTGTAGTCATCTCTGCTTGAGGAGACCGAGGACATGGCCAGAGATCTAGACTGTGCCAACCCACAGACTTGGACTCAAGGGTGAGTGTGTGTACCTGTGTGTGTGTGTGTGTAAAAGAAAGAGACAGAAAAACAAAGGAATGCATGAAGAGAACAGAACTTGGTGCATGTTAAATGCTGTTTGTAAGTACATGCTGTGACATATAAACATTAGCCATGAGATTGACTTTAATTAAAACCACATCTTCCAGGCCAGCAATATCATAACCTGGGGCCTTGCAACAACTCTGTCAGAGTCCAAATACAGGTGAATAACATTCCTGACACCATCACAGCCTCTCTGAAGGTGGGATAATTTGAGGGTAATGAGACTCCAGGCCATTTTCCTTTAGTTATTTGGGTCCCTTGCCTCATCTCCTCCACTAGCCGGTGAGCTCCCAGGAGCAGGATAAACATGGGTCATCTGTTCCCCTCCCCAAGAGCCCAGACTTTCCCTGAGTAAAGGGCTCATCAACTGTTTGGTGGGTTAATAAGAACACCCTCCCTTAGGACACAAAGAAGGTGAGCCTAGGGATGGCTTCGTCACAGTGCCTGAGGACAGTTTCCAAGCTGCAGCACAAGAAGAGGACCCAAAGGGAGCCCTGTGACTTCTCTTGAGGAGACACAGGCAGGAGTTCCAAGAAGCTGAATGCAGGGCAGTGAGTTGGAAAAGAAGCTACACAGAGTGTTCTGGAGATGTGCAGAGGAGCCCATCCAGTGCATGGGTGCATACTGATCTGTGCATACATGACAGGGACCCACCCCAGGCTGAGGAGAGACCATCAGAAATCAGTAGGCTGGGGCTCAGACGGTTAAGTGTCTGAATCTTGATCTCGGCTCAGTTCTTGATCTCAGGGTCATGAGTTCAAGCCCTGCATTGGGCTCCATGCTGGATGTGGAGCCTACTTAAAAAAGAAAAAGAATTTTCAGTGGACTGGACAAGGATTGAGGCTCACCCAGGGCTGGGAATTGTTTTTGCTCCCATTCATCAGAATGGATGAACTGCATAATAGGGTTACTGGTTGGTTATTAGAAGTTTATTATTAGAGTCTTAGTATTATATTTTTGCATTTACCTGTGACTTTTTTTCCTTTCATAATTTTCTTACTCCTGATTATGAACTTTTCTTTCTACTCAAATAAGTCCTTTTAGCATTTCTTGTAAGGCTGGTTTAGTGATGATGAACTCCTTCAACTTTTGTTTGTCTGAGAAACTCTTATCTCTCCTTCCATTCTGAATTATAATCTTGCTGGGTAGAGTATTCTTCATTGTAGGTTTTCTTCCCTTGAGTACTTTGAATATATCCTGCCACTTTCTTCTGGCCTGCAAAGTTTCTGCTGAAAAATCAGCTGATAACCTTGCAGGGTTTCCCTTGTATGTAAGTTTTCTGAGAGCTGCTTTTAAAATTCTCTATCATTACTTTTGCCATTTTAATTTTGTGTCTTGTTGTGGACCCCCTTGGGTTAATTTTGTTGGGGGCTCTCTGTACTTCCTGGATCTGGATGTCCACACTTACGCATTTGTGATGTGAGTGTAAAATTGGAACAAACTTCTTTTGGAGAAGAGCTTACTGATATAAAAACAAAATCCTAAAATCATTTATCATATTGATACAAGCATAATTACTACCATGATGTTGGAATTAGAAAAAAAACAAAACCAGTATACAATCTAAGCAGCTATGTAAGAGGGAAACGTAAAATAAACTGTGGTTCTCTCATGCAATAAAATACTATATCATTATTTTAAAAATTAAGATAAATCTGAATGTACTGACATAAAACAGCTAATGTAATTTGCTCTATATTTTTAAAAAGTGCATCTTAAATGCATAGAAAAAGGCAAGACTTATGGAAAGCTGATGGGGGCATTTGGAATGCCAGAAGGCTTAGGCTTACATTCCCCAAACCATCAAATCCAGATTTTTTACCTTGTCTACACAGGTCATCCTTACATTTATCCTGGAGACATACAAGCCTGACTAAAATAAGCCATTCATCAAGCAGTATAAACATAGGCCCTACCTAATTGAGACTGATATTTTATTTTATTTATTCTTTTAAAATTCTTAACTAGCATTTTTTAAAGATTTTATTTATTTATTTGAGAGAGAGAGAGAGCATGAGTGGGGGCGGGAAGTGGTAGAAGGAGAGGGAGAAGCAGATTCCCCAGTGAGCAGGGAGCCCAATGCAGGGCTATATCCCAGGACCCTGAGATCGTGCCCTGGGCCAACAGCAGACGCTTAACTGACTGAGCCACCCAGGCGCCCCTAAACTGATATTTTAAAAATAAATTCTGAAATGTTACTGCTTTTCTTAATTTACTGCTAATTTATTCAATGAAAACATTTACAATTTTGTGATTCCTACAACCTCGATTTGGGTGTTTTTGTCTTTGTAACATATAAGTAACCTTGGAGAGGGTAATTGGCTGGAGTTTCCGTTAACCTAGAAAGTAATTCCAAGTAAGTATATATTACTGCAAGTGTCTTCAGGATGCACACCCTTACCAGTTTCAATCTCAAAATCAAAATCAAAACAGGAGCTTCACACCAGCCTCCTAAACTAAAGATAGATCTGGGGTCCTGCTGTGTGATTATTGGTGGTTTGCCTTGTGAGCCCTGTATGTGCTTCTATGGATGGAAGTGACTGGAACTATTTTGGTAAATTGCTCACAGTGGCTACTCAGGAGTACTGAATCGAAGGGAGGTGGGAAAGTTGCTTTTCTGTAAAAATCAATGGGAAAAATAGACACAGTGGGCATATTTTAGAATTTAAACTGTTAACCTTAACAGTAAAACTCCTAGTTATTTTACCAGCAAAAGCTGGGTTTATTTGAGAGTAGCATAGAACTACAATCCAGAACGAGCGAGCCAGGGCAAAACTATATGCAACTTCCACCAGAGGAAAGCAGGAAGTTGGGGAAGCTCTTATAAACAAAAAGTCTACTTGATTTCACTCAGGTCATGATCTCAGGGTCGTGGGATCAAGCCTAACCTCAGGCTCCATGCTCTGGGCAGAGTTTGCTTGTCTCTCTCCCTCTGGTTCTCCTCTCTCTCTCATTAATAAGTAAATTAAATCTTTAAAACAAATAAAAAATAAACAAAAAGTCTATTGGAGTAAACTGGAAGCTAGGAGTATAGTGGCTTCTCACTGGCTGCGTTGTGACTGTCTCTCATTGGCTGGGCTGGAGGGTAGCCTTCCTTCCTCCTGCTGGAATAGTAAACTAGTATCCACTGCAAGACCTGTCTTTTTCTGTGGGTTTGCAGTTGAGAAGGTGGTAGGGCATGAGAGCTCCCCTGGCTGAACCTCTTGAACCCGTTTTAGTGAGGTTTCCCTTTATTAATTTTCATAGAACAGAGGCATAAAAAAAGAAACGGAAGGGGGTGCCAGGGAGGCTCAGTTAGTTAAGTGTAATTTTAGCTTAGGTCATGATCTCAGCGTCATGAGATCAAGCCCCGTGTCAGGCTCCATGCTCAACATGGAGTCTGCTTGAGATTCTTTCCCCTCCTCCATCTCCCTCCCCCTTTGCTCCTTCCCCCACTTGCGTGCTCTCTCTCTCTCTCTCTCTCAAATAAGTTAAATAAATAAATAAATAAGTCTTTAAAAGAAAAGGAAGAGAAAGGCCACATCAAGGCTTGCTAGTGTCAACCTAAAATTGTCAGGAAGCAATAATTTAAGTAAAAGCATTTATTTAGGATCAAAGAATTATAATTTGGGGCACACAGATTTGGATAACAACCTAAATAGTGTCCTACTAGGGAGCAAAAGTCAGGGGTTTCTAAAGACAAAAAGAAAAAGCTTGTGTAATATAGTTTACAAGAATTTTGATTGATGTTGAAAGAGAACTTCTAGTACCAACTTTCTAATTGATTAAGTTCTTCTTTCCAGCTTATCTTTCTTCCCCCCAGCTTACCGGATAACTCAGGGAAAACACCTCATGGGCTAAGCATTCAAGCCATAAAACCTCCATTTGACTGACTCCAAGACAATGATGGACCTGACCTTTACCACCCAGCTGAACATACCCACCAACCTTTGTCCCATGTTTTCCTTACATAAACCTAGAAGTATTTTCAGCACTTTGTAGACTGTTTTGAAGACACTAGTCCACTGTCTTCCTGGTGTTAGCCTCACTGAATAAATTCCTTTCTTGTTTCACCACCTCTGGTCTCTCTGCCTTTGGATTTTATGAGCAGGGAGTGGCTGAACCCAGTGTTTGGGACACCTGAGCCAATGGTCTTGCACCCTTGGACCAAAGCTACTGTGTTGGTGGCAGAAAGCTAATCTTGGCTAAACGTAATTGGTTGCTAAGGCTATCACTAAGCAAAAGCCCTTTATTGTAACAAGTTGTAGGTGTTCTTGCAGATTCCTTGGAATTTTTGCAATTTGCTCCAATTCAAAATCTCATGTTTCTCCCTAGTAAAGAGGAGGAAGACCTACCTCTCCTGAATGGCCTTCTGACTCCATTTTAAAATCCTTTGACATAAGGGACTCCATTTTGTTTCATCTTTCACACAGGGGAGTCTTCCTTGATTCTGGAATTCATTTCTGGGGCAGCCAGACCTGCCTGGGACCAGGGTGGGGGGCTCTTCTCCCTCTGGGTCTGGGTGGGTGGTTGCCTAGGAGGCTCTTCCCTGGCTCCGCCCACTGGTGGTCCTGCCCCAACTCATCCCTGCCTCTGGTGACCCCAGCAAGCACTACCACTGTTGTTTCCCACTCCTGGCCACAAGGCCCACCTTCCTGAGCCAGGAACCACAGCAGGGACTCACCAGCAGCAGGACACCAAAAACCAGGAAGACAAAGATCCTGGGGCCCCAAAACAGAGGCCTGCCCCCTGGGGTCTGTGGCTTGCCTCTCCCCTGCCACCAGAGGCTGTCAGTGTGCTCTCTCCCCACTTTAGGGAGTGCTCCTTGTCCCAGCCACCTGGCCACCAGGCACCTGGCAGTCAAGGGCTGCCTCTGTCCCCACACATTGCTCTCTGTGGGTTCTGTGTGAATGCCAGGAGTCTCACCTACTTCCATACCTGCTGGTATTACACAATCAGTGCGGAGCTAATTGGAGACACTGTGCCTTCTGCTCAAGCAGGGAAATTAGGCTCAGGGTCAGATTCAAGGCCCTTCCTGATCTAGATCCCTTTCTAGGGCCCATACCCCACTTCTTTGTAAACCCTGAACTGTCTCCCTTCATCTGACTACCATTTTCTGCCCACACTCAACCTCTGCTCCTCATCCACCAGGTGCATGAATGTCACTCATCCACAGTCACTTTGCTGTTCTGTCCCAGTGTGAGGCTTCTCAGTCAGAGGCTTGATCTTAGCATCTCAGTAGCAGCTGCCTGGCAGGAAGCAGGTGGGTTGTTGGAATGGACACAGAGGCCATGACCAGTGGCTCTGAATTCAGATGGTCAGTAGGCTTCCACATCTTCACCCATTACCACTTTGCACATCCGGATAATTCCAAGTACATCATCTGTTTTTCTGTCTCAGGTTTTCATGCTCTCATCTCAACCCTACAGCTCCTGCTTCGACAAGCCAGAGGAAACCACTTCAGCCTTTCTTCTGGATTTTCCTTCCCTGTTAGATTCTTTAAAGCTCTTAGGATGCAGAACTGCTGGTGACTAACTGACATATGAAACTCAACGGGCCAAGAAGGGGAGTCCTGTTGTGGGTCAGACTCTTTTAGCCGTCCCCACACACTCAGTGCTTTGCTGGCTCAAGTTGGTGGCTGTGGTGAGGTCCAGTATTCCAAAAGCCACACAAGTCTAGATCCTGCTTTTGTAGTTCTTGCAGAGGGATTTAGGGCTGGACGGTGGGTGGGAGAGAAGGGAACCCAAGGGAGCTTCCAGCTCCACCCCTTACATCAGTTTTGTGTGTACAAGGGTAATAGGAGTTCATTTCTCTTCATACATTGATCCAGTTGTTCCAGCATCATTTATTGAAAAAACTTTCTTTCCTCATTGAATAGTCCTACCTCCTTTGTTGAAATTCAACTGACCATTATATGGTCCATTTCTGGACTCTGTATTCTATTCCACTGATCTATTATGTGTGTCAATACAGCATTGTCTTGATTACTGTCAAGTATGTTTCTTAATCTATTGAGATAATTACATGGATTCTCTCCTTTACTAAAATGATAAATTAAATTGGTGGACTTTATATCAATAGATGAGTGGATAAAGAAGATGTGCTATATATATACAATGAAATACTATCCTGCCATAAAAAGAATGAAATCTTGCTGTTTGCAATGACATGGATGGATCTAGAGAGTATAATGCTAAGTGAAATTAGTCAGTCAGAGAAAGACAAATACCATATGATTTCACTCATGTGAAATTTAAGAAAGAAAACAAATGAGCAAAGGAAAAGAGAGAGAGAAAGAGCCCAAGAAACAGACTCTTAACTACAGAGAACAAACTGATGGTTACCAGAGGGGAAGTAAGTGGGGGATGGGTGAGATAGGGGATGGGGATTAAGGAGTGCACTTGCTGTGATGAACACCAGGTGATATATGGAATTGTTGAAATACTATATTGTACACTTGAAACTAACAACACTGTATGTTAACTATACTGGAATTAAAATAAAATAAAATAACAAATTGATGGACTTAACAAAGTTAAACCTACCTTGAATTCCTGGGCTAAAGTTCACTTGCCATGATGTGGTATCTTTTTTACATATTGCTAGATTTGATTTCCTAATACTATCTCAAGGATTTCTTTGTGTGTGTGTATCTATTGTGAGGGATATTGGTCTATAATTTTCTCTTTCTGTAATGTCTTTGTAAGGTTTAGGTATCAGGGTTATGTTGGCCTTATAAAATAAGCTCAATTTTCTTAGAGTTGTATAAGATTGGTAGTATTTCTCTTTTTTTTTTAAGATTTTATTTATTTATTTGACAGAGAGAGACACAGCGAGAGAGGGAACACAAGCAGGGGGAGTGGGAGAGGGAGAAGCTGGCTTCCTGCTGAGCAGGGAGCCTGATATGGGACTCGATCCCGGGACCCTGGGATCATGACCTGAGCTGAAGGCAGACGCTTAACGACTGAGCCACCCAGGTGCCCCAGATTGGTATTATTTCTTTTTTTCCCCCCTTCTTTAAATGTTTGATAGCATTCACCAATGCCACCACCTGGACCTAAAAGTTATTTGTTGTTGTTTTTGTTTGGAGTTGTATGTGTGTGTGTGTCTGAGAGAGAGAGAGAGAGAGAGAGAGAGAGAGAGAGAGTTTTGATAATTAATTTAAATACTTTAGATGTGGTGCTATTCAGATCTTCTATTTCTTTATGTGTCTATTTTGAAAAGTGAAGTTTTTTTCTTTAAGATTTTATTTATTTAAGAGAGAGTGAGCAGAGTAGGGGGAGCAACAGAGAGGGAGAAACAGACTCCCCACTTAGCAGGAAGCCTGACACAGGGCTCAATCCCAAGATGCTGGCAGATACTCAACCAACTGAGTCACAAGGTATCCCTAATAAGTCAAGTTTTTTAAGGAATTTGTCTCTTATCCAAGTTGTCAAATATATTGACAAAGTTGCTCTCAATGTTCCCTTATTATCCTTAATGATGATAGTGATATCCTCTCTTTTATTCTAATTTTGGTAATTTGTGTTTTCTCTTTTTCTTGATGAATTTTGCTAAAGATTTATATAAGTTTTATTAATCTTTTCAAATAGCTATGCTACCTATGTTAATTTTCTCTGTTTTTTTTTTTAATTTATTCTGTTTTCTACTTTATAGATTTCTTCTCTTTACTATTACTTTTCTTCTACTTATTTTAGGCTTATTTTGCTCTTCTTTTTATAGCTTGTTAAGTAGCAAACTAGATCATTGATTTTATTTTATTTTTTTTAAGATTTTATTTATTTATTTGACAGAGAGAGAGAGATAGCGAGAGCAGGAACACAAGCAGGGGGGGTGGGAGAGGGAGAAGCAAGCTTCCTGCTGAGCAGGGAGTCTGATGCGGGACTCCATCCCAGGACCCTGGGATCATGACCTGAGCTGAAGGCAGATGCTTAACAACTGAGCCACCCAAGCGCCCATAGATCATTGATTTTAATCTTTTCTTCTTTACTAATATAAACATTCACACTCTCTTAAGACTTGCCCTAGCTTCCTCCCATAAATTATAATATATTGAATTATCATTCAGCTGGAAATACTTTCTAATTTCCATGTAGTTTCTTCTCCAACCCATGGATTATTTAGAAGTATGCTCTTTAAATTCCAAATATGCTAATATTTTATTTATATCTTAGTGTTATTGATTTCTAATTTAATTCCATTGCAACCAGAGAACATACTCTGGTACAATTTCAATTCTTTTAAATTTATTGAGACTTGCTTTATACTTTAAATGTGGTTTACCTTAGTGAACATACTATGTGCATTCAAAAAGAATAAACATTCAACAGTTATTGGGCATAGTGCTTCATAAATGTTAATTAGGTCAAGGTGGTTGATGAATTCCTCAGATCTATAACTGTGCTGATTTTTTTTTTCCTGATCAGTTGTTCTATGAATTGTGCAAGAGGTGTTAAAAATCTCTAACTGTGATTGTAGATTTTTCTATTTCTCCCACTATTCTATCAATCTCTGTTTCAAGTCTTTAAAGCTCTGTTATTAAGCACACGCATATTGAGTGTTATGTCATTCTGTTGAATTGACCATTTTATCATTATATATCCCTTTTTTATCTTTAGTAATATGACCTATACTGAAACTACTCTGACATTAAAAGAGCTACACCAAGCTTTCTTATGCTTATTGGTTGCATTGTATATCTTTTCCCATCTTTTACTTTATCTAGGACTTTGTATTTAAAGTGCATATATTGGGGCACCTGGGTGGCTCAGTTGGGTGAGTGTCTGTCTTCTGCTGAGCAGGGTTCCCTTATTATCCTTAATGATCATAGTGATATGGGTCCTGGGATTGAGCCCCTCATTGGGCTCCATGCTCGGTAGAGAGCCTGCTTCTCCCTCTGCCTGCTGCTCCCCCTGCTTGTGCTCTCTCTGTGTGTCAAATAAATAAATAAAATCTTTTTAAAAAATTAAGTGCATATGTTTTAGACAGCTTATAATTTCAACTTCCTTTTTTCCCCCAGAGAATCTCAGCCTTATAATTAGAGTGTTTATTCCAGTTACATTTACTGTTGTGGCATATTTGGAAAATACAATCTGCCACAATTTCTCTTCATTTTGCCTTTTTCTTAAAGGATATTTTCACTGGACATGAATGAATAATGGGGCAATAGTTTTTTTCACCACTGTGAAGATTCTGAGCTTCATTTTTTTTTTAGTCAGTTTTCATTCACTGTTCTTTTGAGTGCAAAAAAAATTTTTTCATGCACAAAATTTTCTCTTTGTCATTGACTATGATGTACACAGGTAGTATTTTCTTTATATTTATCTTTCTTTGGGCTTTTCTGAGTTTTTTGAATATGTAAGTTGATGTTTTTCACTACATTTGATAAAATTTGTTCAACCATTTCTTATGACTCTCCAACTTCACATATATTCCATGCTAGTACCCCACAGGTCACTGAGACTCTGTTCCCTATTATCTTTCAATCTTTTTGGCTCTGTTCTTCAGATTGAATGGTTTCTACTGATCTCTCTTCAAGTTCAGTCATTCTTTCTTCTGCATGTTCAAACTGTTACTAACATTCAAGTGAATTTTTCATTTCAGATAATGGAATTTTCAGTTCTAAAACTTCCTTTTGGTTGTTTTATAGTTATCATTTCTATGCTGAGCTATCCTATTTTCTAATCATTTTGACAATCTTTCCTACAGACCTAATGTATACTTTAAAATCACTCCCTAAAAGAGATTCTATTATGAATCAGAGTTAAGAACCACTGGACAGGCATGAACTCAACCTAGAGGGAAGAGATATGTAATGGGGACTATCAGTAGCAGACAATGTTAAAATGTTCATTAGGATCTGCATATAATAATTTTATAAATATTTATTGAGCATTGATTATGTACCAGGCATAATATATACAAAGATGAAAATATGCAGTACCTGCTCCAAGGGACTTGCAATCTAGTAGGGAGACAGTAAAACAACTATAATAAAATGTGGTATTAATGTGACACATTAAAAATGCTCATATCACCAAGGACTTTTATTTTCTTTGGAGGAAAAAACAGTAGGATAATCAGGAAAAAAAATGTAGGAAAGGAGAAGGAAAGAAAAATGAACAGAGAAATGTGTTGTACTTTATTTATAAAGAAGTCTTAAGGGAAACCCAAAGACAGCAGAGGATAGAAAGATAAGGACAAGAGAGGAACTTTTAGCCTCTGACACTAAAAGCTATAGCAAATAGTAAACACATTCTAATTCCTAGCCAGATAAAAATAAAACCTCATATTAAAGGCCTATTTAGCTCAGTTCCTTTTACCTGTACATCATGCCCAGGTTTCAACAACAACAACAACAAAAAGAT